>NW_007231828.1:0-18177 GCF_000164805.1 Carlito syrichta | reverse complement strand
CTCCTCTCGGGGCACCGGCCCTCCCAGGCTTTCAGGGCCCTGCCGTTTGGAGCAGCCTGTCTGTCTTCGTTCTTTTCTTTTTTGTGTCTCTTCCAAACACTGTTTCTTTTAAGTTACTTTGCCTTCAGCATCTAGATTGTTGCGATCATTTCTTCTAGGATTCAGGAAGGAAACCCCTCCTTCCCTTTCCTAAATTGCAAGCGGTGTCCTGAGGACTGTTTATCCATGGCTGGGTTGGGCAAGGGGCCCAATGTCTGCGTGTGCTCTGGCTGGGGGGCCGCCCTGGGTCCCCCTGACACCATTGCTCGTGCTTCCTCTAGCAGCCTGGTGTCTGTCCTCTTGTTCTCAGGCCAGTGCACAGGTCTGAGGCCCAGCTCAATGCGGGCTGACCTTCGACCTTCCTTTGGGGCCTCAGTTTCCCCACCTGGGAAGTGCAGGTCTGGCTGCGTTTGCTCTCCCATGGGGACACCCTGCGGCTTCCCCCACTCCCCGTCTGGCTGACTTTCCAGCCCCACTTGCCTCCTCAGAGTCTGGCCTCCACCGCAAACCATGGAATCCACCTGTGTCTCCATCCAGGAGGGACTTTGATTCTGTGACTTGGGGGTGAAGTGTTTGGCCCAGTGTCAGAGCCCTCAGGCCAGGCCTCCTGCTCCTGGGTGCTAGAAGCGGGCTGAGAAGCGTCAGGGGCTCACACCAGCTACAACCTCCTCTTCTGTGCTTCTGAGGTGATCTTTTCCAGGAGGCCTTGGATGGGGACCTGCAAACCCCTGGAGAGGGGCAGTTGGTGGGATGCCATCTTATATCTGGTTTAGACAGACAGACCCTTGGGGGTCAGAGGTGCTACTCTGTGGCCTGAGCCATGAGTGGCTGCTCCATTGGTCACTGAGTTCTCCTGACCCAGACATTGAGATAAGAGCATTTTCCTCAAGAGCTGTGGAATATCCTGTGCCCCTAAATGTCAAGGTCTGGGTCAGGGCCCAGCCTCCTCCCCTCTCAGAAAACTCAGTCCATTGTTAGAATTGCTCTTACAGGTCAAGGGTCTTTTGTATTTGGGGCTGAAGTCTCACAGAATCTACCATTCTTCCCCAATCATGCCCTGGGGTTTACCTGGGAGTGCCAGAACACACTTCAGGGAAAAGCCCACCTGTGACCCCCAGGGATCACCCTGGGCCAGGAGTTCATCTATTCTGCCACCGGAGTGTCCCCAGCTGCTATCCCCTCAGTCATATGGGAGCACGCAGTTCATAATCACTCAGTGCTGGGACAAATGCACACTTGGTGCCGGTGCCAAAACCACGCTGGTAAAAAAAAGAAACCAGGATGACCCCATAACCTCCCAGCCTTTCTCTGGACTTCTGCCCAGCCCACCTTCCCTAGCCCTTGTGGGAGCACTGAGGTTTTAACTTCCAGGACTTAAGTCCAGACAGACAGACGCCTCCTGGGGCAGCCCCCCAGGAAGCATGGGGACTCCCGCTCTCCCTGGGTATACCCCCCCCGGAGTGGTCTGAGAGGCTCCCTATCTGCCTGGAACCCTGTTCACCGGGGTTAGCCCTGCCAGCGCCTGCTTTCCAGGATCCTCAGGCCTCTACCTGGGTGCCCTCTCAGCGAGTGGGATGGGGCAGTCGCCTGTGCACAAGGAGAGCTTCTTTCTGACCTGCCCGAGGGGTACTGTTCACATGCCCCTGACCTTGTTGGTGTCCAGTTCCAGTGTCCTGTGCCCTCCCCCCACTTTTTCCAAGTGTGCCTGCTGCCTGAGGTGGTGCCCTGTCTCTGGGGGTGGGGGTGGAGGAGGGGAGGGGCTCTAGAGTGTGGAGCACAAACACCGCCTCCTGTGGCAGCCACGTCCAGGGGGTTTGCATGGTGGTGCTGGGGCTTCAGACTCCCTCCAAAGAGATGTGGTGTCTCCTTTCGGGTTGGCAAGAGGGAAAATCTACTTCTTCCAGCTCCTTCAAGAAGCTGCCGAAACTCCCCGCCTTCTGCCCTCCCGAAAGTGGTGTCTTTGCTTCCTTCTCTGGGTACTTCCCCTCCCTGCACTCTCCTGCCTCCTCCTTCCAGGGCCCCTGTGGTGACTTTGAGGGTGCGCTGGATGGTCCAAGGTGGCGCTCTCTCCCAAGAGCTGTGATTTCATCACATCTACACAGCCCCTCTTGCCATCTGAGGTCCGTCCACAGGTCCCAGGGGCAGAGCCTGGACATCTTGGGAGGGTGTCTGTGATTCAGTTTGCTTTGAGGACATTTTCACAATGCATCCAGTTGGAGATGGCAGAGTGGAAAGAGTGCAGCTGGAATTCAGACTGGCTGGTGGGACCTGTGGCTGCCCGTGCGTGTGATCTGGGATGGGTGGTCTCACTCTTGGACCCACTGTCCCAGAGAATCAGAGTTACCACCCTCCCTCAGCAAGGGGCTGGCCTCATGCGTCCTCTGTGAATTGAAGTCTAACAGCTGGGTGTCTTCATCAGGAGGTGAGGGAACAAGAGGAGACAAGAGGCATGAGAAAATAAGGCCCCAAGCAGCACCAGGCCTCGTGTCTCGGCCCAAGATTAGTCACTACTCATCGATCCCTGCATCACCTGAAGGAGTCTGAAGACCGTGCTTGCTCTCTGCTCACCACTGCCAGGTGCTGCCAAGCAATTTTCAACTCGCTGCAGGTTGAGTTCCCAGTAAGCCAATTCTGAAGTGCAGATTGGGTCAGAAGGTGCTGGATCACTACTTGGGAGAGAGCGGTGATGGGGGGTGGGCAGCAGGACTGGGAAGGAGGACCCTGCAGAGAGTGCTCACCCTGGGGGACTGTGAGATTGCCCAGGTCTTTATGTCTGTGTGGCCACCTGGGGAAGGGAAGTGGCCTTGGGAAGTCCCCAAAAGGCTGTATCCCAGCAGCTGGGGGTGAAGGGCTTCAATCCAGACGGACAGAGGCCTCCTGTGGCAGCCACTCAGGAAATGTGGGGGTTCCTGCTCGCATCACAATCCCTCAGACACCTGCTTTCTCTTCTCTTCTTGCCTTCGTTCCTTGGCACAAAGTGGCTCTTTCTCTGGACCGCCTACCCCCGCACTTCCCAAGGTGGCTTCTACTCAGTGTGCCAGGCTCGGTCGTGAGAACACATCCCCTAGGGGTGCCTTGGCCTTGGAGGGGAAACCTAACCCTCCCTACATTCCTGAAGCTTGTGTGCTTGCTTCTGCACACACCTGCAGATTGCAGACGGACTTGCTCAGCTGCCCACTTCCCTGCCTGCCTGGCCCTGGAAGGCAGCTGCTGCACCCCGTGCCCCTTTGAACAGGCACTGTCCGTGTGCAGTGCACAAGGCTGAACAACTGTTGCATGATCTTCTGAGCACGGGGTGGAATGACTTGAAATCTCCTGAGTCAAATGACTTTCCAAGCCTCAGATGGGAACACTGACTTTCGAGTTTTCTGGATGGAGTGGTGAACGTAGGGATTAATGGGGTGGCACGGGACACTGCCGACCATGGAAACTGCTCCCATGGGCAGCATTTGTTCTGTGAACAATGTGATGCCATCCTGGGACACGGATGGAGGAAGGAGGACATGCAGAATGAGGGTGGGGGATGCTGGGGCTGGAGTGCATGGGGCCCCTTCTACGACCACTTACATGTTGAATGTAAGTGTGTCCTTGGAGGGCCACACTCCAGCAGCAGGGACACAGAAAGGGTTGGGTCCTTCTTGTTGCAGGCAAGTGTCACGGGTGTGTTTCTTTCTTTGTGTTTAACAGCGGAATGCAGTGAGCCCTGGCAGATGGGACCAATCAGATGATTTGCTTCTCTACCCAGGAAAGAGAGGGGTGTACCTTTGACTTGGAACCATAGGCACTTCAGGGCGGGGAAGGAGAGGGGATGTGTCTGACAGAAACAACAGGTGCTCCCTGGAGCCCAGTTCTCAATGTTCACCTCAGGGTGGGCTTCTGTTCCAGGAAGGGTGAACACCCTGGCAGCCAGCAGCCCCTGCTCTGCTCTGGATGTTTTTGTCCCTGAAAGATTGATGTGCCAACTGATGCCCTAATCCCCACAGTGTGATGGAGTTAGGAGGTACAGCCTCTGGGAGGTGATGAGGGTAGGAAGATGGAGCCTCCATAAATGGGATTAGTGCCCTCAGGAGAAAGACCCCAGGGATACTCCTTGCTTCTTCTGCCTTGACAGCTGGGCAATGCCATCTATGGGTCAGTGGCAGGCCCTTACCACACACAGAATCTGCTAGCACTTTGATCTTGAAATTCTGGTCTTCAGAAAGGTTTCTGAGAAAAAAGTTTCTGTTGTTTATAAGCCACCCAACCTGTGACATTTTGTTACTGCAGCCCGAATGTATTGAGGTAGTTAAGGCAGGATGTCAATCAGAATCTCACAGGAATGTTGCTACAACGAAGATCCCAAGTCCTCTCCAATACCCTGAACTGGGGCATCCAGGTAAGGGGATGGGACAGTTATGGCTTTTGGAAGGTTCCAAGGTGACTCTGGGGCCACCAGCTCACGCAGCCTACAGACTGACATGTGGGACCTCTAGCAAGGATGGACAAATATCCCAGCAGACTGGCCTTGGAGAAAACGTGATGTTAGTGATGATCAACAGTGTCATCTCCATTGGCTAGGGACCTTGCTGACTAGAAGTATAGCTGATGTTGACTGAGCACTTACTATGGCCAAGGTCTCTACAGGCTGTCAGTTAGGAGCACCCATTGATTCATTTTGCAGATGATAGTACAGAGAGGCTTGGGAAGCTGGTCCAAGATGCTGTTCTACCAGACCCTGCCCCACACTAGACTGCCTCTATAAGCCAGGGTGCTGCAGAGCCCAGGAGAGACACAGCAGGGGTTGTGATGGCTGTCCAGGCTCTCTCTGCTGCTCCTGGCTGCATGTCTCTGGATGGTTGCCTCCCTCCCAAGGCTTGGCTCATTATTTTTTTCCTGGTTGCAGGGCTGGTGAGAGCTGGCACACAGGGACTTCCCATCAGGCCTGAGGCCCCCTTTCCTGTTCCTCTGACTTTCTGGCTTCCAAGGGGATTGAGCTGTCATTCAGGTAAGGGATTGGGGACTGCCTTAGTGTCCTATCATAGTTTGGGACCCCCTCTGCAGGGCAGAGACACCATTCTTGCTTCTTCACTGCAAAAAATTAGTTTGTACACTTCTCATTGTAGTGCACTTGGAAAATCAAAAGTGTGACAAGGTAGAAAACTTACCCATGGTTCTCCCATTCACTGTGAGCTTTACTGCATTTTTCTTTCCAGTATTTTAAAAATTGTTTTCTTGCTTTTCTTAATTACTCATACTTTAATTTTAATGTAAAATTTTTGCATTCTGATTTTGGTTCAAGACTATATCAAAAACACTTCTTAAGACCATTAAAACAGATTTTGTAAACAACATTTTTCACTGTTTTATAATAGTCCATCAATGTAAAAATACATTACTTCACCACGTCCCACACTGGGCTGTTTTCAATTTCTTGCTGTAATGAGAGTCCTTGATGGATGTCCTTATGTTTTTGTCCTTATCCACATCTCTGTGGGATTCTGCAGAAGCAATATCAGTGGGTTATTACAAAGACTCTTGGTACAAATTACCAAATTACTTCCCTGAAAACTTGTGCAATCTCATCTTCCTGCCCTTGTGAGTTAATTTTTGACCTCAAAGGGATGCTAGGAGTCCTCAGTTATTAAATGACTCTCCAAATTAAATTGGGGCAGTTGGAGCAGCCCATCTCTCCACGAAGGTGACCCCTGGGACACTTTCCATCTCTATTAAAGGAATACGTGGTCTGTTGGAACATAGGTAATAAGGCAGATTAAGCAGGTCTTTTTTGCGTGTTAAGATCATTATTTGTAATAGATCTTATTTTTAAGTGTTATTGCCAGCATAATGTCAGTTAATTTTACATAGAAGTGGCTTTTAGATTTTAATATGTCTCTGCTCAGTCACTTAGAGGAGTTTTTTTTTTTAATCTTTCTTTTTAAGTGTTCCAGGTTTTTTTTATGCCTTATCCTCTCATGTCCAGACAGACTTATCAGTCAAGCCAGCCCCATTGTCCTGCTGGACCTGAAGACCCTCTCAGAAACTTCTGCAATGATTTACTTCAGGAATCCACTGCCAATCAAAATAAGTTAGGAACAGAAAATCCAAACTCATTTTGCATCTCCTGTTAACTCCTAAATGACTGCAGCACACATCACTGGGTGTTGTAACTGGTGGTTCAGTGGTTTCTCTCCCTACCAGTCTTGAGGGAATAGATAAGTGAGTGGATGACCACTGGGGAAGTCTAGGAGGTCTTTTGGGGTATTTTGGGGTACAGTGGCTCATAAGGGACCTTTCATAGTCTCCCTCATCGATGATTGCATCATCCACTTACACATAAGCCCCCAACATCCTGATCTGGACTTGAGCTACTTAAAACATATATATTTCCTTAGATTTGAGACATATTGCCTGTGTCCTTTCTCTCCTGTGCTAGAACTTTAAAAAAAAAATTCTATAGGTTCTTCTAAGGAGTTGTTTTCCAAAGGCAAACTAAGAAAGCTGGTGGGAGCTGAGGGAACCTTTGAGGACATGGAAATATTCCCATTTCCTCTTTGTTCCTCCACTTTGATCCTTCTTTGGCCTCTGTCTTATTGAGGACCTATCACCATTCGCAGCCAGAAGCCGGGATCTGGTTGATGGGGCCTCTTGAGGCCCAAAGGAGTTGTTCTGCAAAACATGCAGTGTCCTCCTGGCTGAGGTCTTCTTACGTGAACTATGAACTTCTCAAGCATGGGGACATAGCTGCTAACCATGTTTATTCCTTCATGCCAACTCGTTTTTTTAAATTATGTATTTATTATAGAATTGTGGGGTACAAGTGAAGATTTGTTACATAATGCAGGCTGCATGCAGGTGAAATTTGGGCTTCTGGGTGGACCTCACTGCCCCTGGTAGTGGCCAGGTACTCTTTGTGTTGTCACATGTCCCCCACTGTACTCCCTCCCTTCCTCCCCTGGCAGTGCCCAGAAACTGCTGACCCCACCCTTGTGCTCATGTGACTCGTGATCAGGGCCCACTTATGAGTGAGAACACGGGGTACTGAGTTCTTTGTTTCAGTAATAGTTCACTTAGTATGATGGTCTCCAACTGCATCCAAGTTGCAACGAAGGCCATGATTTTGTTTTCATGGTTGCACAATACAGTATTGTGCACATGTATCACATTTCCTTTATCCAGTCCACTTTTGGTGAATAGCAGGGTTGGTTCCATGTGTTTACTATTGTGTATAGTGCAGCAATAAACATGCGTGTGCAAGTGTCTTTTGGTGAAGCGATTTATGTTCCTCTAGGTGTAATTCCAGGAAAGGGATTGCTTGACCATATGGAAATGTCACACTGCTTTCCACAGAGGTTGAACTAACTTACACTCCCACAAACAGTGCGAAAATGTTCCCTCTTATCTGCAGCTTTCCAGCGCCTGATGTTTTTTGACTTATTAATGACAGTCATCTTTACTGGCGTTAGGTGGTTTCTTGTAGTAATTTTGATTTGCATTTCTCTGGTGATTGGTAAGGTTGAACATTTTTCATGTGTCTGTTGGCTGCTTGTATATCATCTTTTGAGAAGGGTGGTTTCATGTCCTTTGCTTACTTTTTAATGGGGTTATTTGTTTTTTTCCTTTCACTCTGAGTTCCTTGTAGATCCTTGTTGTTAGACCTTTGTCAGATGCAAAATTTTCAAATATTTTTCCAATTCTGGGGTTGTCTCTTTATTCTCTTAATGGTTTCTTTTGATGTGCAAAATTCTTTCAGTTTGATGAAGTCTCATCTGCTTATCTTAGCTCTTGCAGCATTTGTTTTGGGGCATTTGGTCATGAATTCATTGCCCATTCCAATGTCCACAAAGGTGTTTCCTACATTTTCTTCTAAAATTCCTATAGTTTGAGGTTTTATGTTTAGGTCCTTGATTCATTTTGAGTTTATTTTTGCACATGGTGATAGGTAGTTGTCCAATTTCATTCTTCTGCATGTGGTCAGCCAGTTTTCCCAGCACCATTTGCTAAATATGGTCTCCTTTCCCCAATGGTTGTTATTGGTGGCTTTGTTGAAGGTGAGTTGGTTGAGAGACTGGATTTTGCTTCCAGTGGCTCAAGCCTATAATCCCAGCACTTTGGGAGGCCAAGGTGAGAGGACTTCCCAAGCTGAGGGGTTCAAGACCAGCCTGGGCAACTTGGTGAGACCTCGTCTCTACCATAAATCAAAAAATAAGCCAGGCATGGTGGTGCACACTTGTAGTTCCAGCTACTTGGAAGGTTGAGGCAGAGAAATCACCTGAGCCCAGCAGGTCAAGGCTGCGGTGGCTATGAGTGTGCCTCTGCATTCCAGCCTGAGCAACAGAGTGAGACTCCAACTAAAAAAAAAAGAAAAGAAAAGACAGTTGCAATATCTAAAATGGACCACACTCAGTATCCTAGGAATTGTAAATATCATCGGTATCCTACGTAATATCCTAGGCATTGTAGGTATACGAAAATCCTACAAAGTGGCAGAGAACACAAGCAAAATAGGCAAATCTATGAACAGGTTACTCTCTCACAAGAGTGTAAGGAGCTCGTCATCTTTCTTAGTCATCCACGACAGGCAAGAATAATCCCGCAATGAGATATCACTTCACATCCACTGACAAACACCAGAAAGTCAGAGGATACCAAATGCTGCCAAGGAGGGGACATCCAGAATTTGGAAAATCATGGTACTGTATTCAAAAAAAGAAAGAGAATGCATTTCTTAGCACCATATTTATTTAAAGTCTAACACATGCATAAGCTAAACAATACAACACTTTTTAAAGATACGTATATGTTCAAGGACTTTTATCAAACATATTAGAATTTCTGTGGGAAGATGGGGGAATAAGAGTGGAGTTTGTAGATAAAATTAAAATTAAATTAAATTAAAATTACAGAATATAAGAAAGAGGCCTGGCATGAACTAAAGACAGGCTATGATCTGAGTAGCGTGATTAGCCTGCCTACTTCTGAGTTCCAAAATAAGTAAGTGCAGAGAACAAGCCTCAGCGAGATTTCCCCTCATAATCCTTGATTTACAGGGCAGTGCACTCACCACTGAAATACAAAGACTCTAATTACTTCCAGTCCAGAGGTGACTGCTTTTCCAACTGGAGTAACTGAAGACAAGTTTGAGATTTGTCTCACTCCCAGAGTGATGATCTCACAGATAATTAAGTGTCTGTCTTCATTCCCTGAAGCCCATTCAGGTAAAAGCCAAGACCACCCCTGGGAAAGTATTCCCAAGGAAGGAGTTTGGAGGAAGTCAGGGATTAACTCACAGTTGACTGGGCATCCATTTGACTCTCTCAGTCTTTGATCGCCATGTGGGGACATGGAGGTATTGCTAGTAGTGGATTCTTCTGGATTCTTGCAGGAATAGAATGATAGTTGTGGAAATGAGAAATCTTATTCTTGTTTTGGTTACAAGAACGCCTCAGCACTCCTTAGCAAGCAACATGCCAAATGCAGGAACAACAAGGTACTGGCCGGAGGTGTGATGGGGTTGTCTCTGCACATGCTTCTTTCCAAGGGCTGGGTGCTCAGGGCATCAGAACTTCACCAAGCAAGAAGCCCTGAAGGAATGAGGATACTCCATCTGCTCTTGCCTAGCTTCCAAGGAGCAGCCATGCCGTCACCAAGCTACTGCTTTGTGTTAGGGCAGGGCTGGGGTGGGCAGGGGAATGCCATAGTTCATGGCACTGACTTTCTTAGGGTAAGGGGCTAACTAGTGTGATCACAGCATGGGATGAGATTTAGGTGACCCCATGGGCTTGTTGGGGAAAATGACATTGGTCATGGAAGTGACATCCAACTCCAGCGAGGAGGATCAGCTTCAGGGTACAGATGGTTTCCCTAGACTGGTTGCCTTTGAAATCTCACCCTCTACTCTTTCCAGCTTCCGACGGTTTTTCTGAAATTCAGTGTACTATGTTGAGAATCTTACTAGTTCAGCTTTTCTGTTTGGAACACATGAAGGGGATAGAAATTGATTTCACAACTGGAAGGAAATGACAGAGTAAGTTTCTGGGAGTCAGTTAGGCACCTCGGGGTATCGCCTCTTCACACCAGAGGAAAACATGGCCAGATCCTGTTGGAGAGATCAGAGTTTAAATCCCAGCTCAGCCCTTCTGGTTGGTGCCCTTGAATGAGTTTCTTCACCTCTCTGAACCTGGGTTTCCTCACTTGTATAGAGTTCAAATGTTTAAAGACTTAGGGCTGTCAGTCACATAACAGCAGGCACTTCTTTATTCAGAAATGCACCCTTTATTTCTGGAAGTTTCACATGCACTCTCAAAACAGTCATAGCTGCTGGCTGGGCACAGTGCTCACACTTGTAATCCCAGCACTTCAGGAGGCCAAGGTGGGAGAATCACTTGAACCCAAGGGTTCAAGACCAGTCAGGGCAACAGAGTGAGATCTTGTCTCTACAAAAAATGAAAAAATTAACTAAGCATGGTGGTGCATGCCTGTAGCCCCAACTACTTGGGAGGCTGAGGGGGAAGGATTACCTGAGCCCACTCTGCCTTGGGGACAGAGTGAGCATCCAACTCAAAAACAAAGTCACAGCTGCAAAATGCCCAGTTCTCCACACCCACTGCCTGCTGAGCATCTTGGAGATGCCTTACAGCTACCGCTAAGCACAAGGAGAGCATGAGGTATTGTCCAGACAAGACTGTTTCCCCCATATCTGGCTTCTTCGTGCCTCCTGCCTCATGCCTACTGCTAATATGAAATGAGCTAAATCAGTTAATAAAATCAAATCGCTAGCAAAATAATATCAACCAGCTTAGTCCAGTTTGTTTAAAACTTCCATCTTAGTTGCCTGTCTGATTTAAGAATCACTCCTCAATGCCTACATGTGATTATTGTAACATTCCCACGACCACAGACCCCCAGCTTTGTCCCCTTTGGGCAGGCCATGCTGACCACTACAAAATTCGTTAGCCATAAGTTCCATGTAATTGTATGCTTTGTTAACTGAAATAAAATGTTATGCTTTGCAAAATCCCATTGTTACATTTTCATATTTTGTTCTTATATTTTGTTAGTGACCTAACCAAGGTAACTCCATTATGTAATAATTCTTCTACTTAGTCTCTATGTAACTACCTTAAACTATATCTTAATGGAAGAATTCCAGGGACGTTCCAGGCACCAGTTACACCTAGGACATGAAATTAATCAAAACTCCCTAACAATCAAAAGTTCCCATTTTGGTTGCCAAGTTGCTAGTAATAGTTGCTATGGTCACTAAGTTGCTATGTAGCCAACACTGCAACTTTTACCTATAAAAGCTTGTCACAAACTGCACTAGTTCATTAAGAGTTTTCTTGTCGTTTGCCTGCTCTTGACCCGCACATTAATAAAGGACTCATAATTAATTAGACTCAGCTTGCTGGCGTGACTTCTTCTTTCTTACTCGGTCACAACATTTGGAGGCCCCAGTGAGAAGTTTCCAACTTTGGGAGATAAGCCTCGGCCCAACTCTCTGAAGTCTGACAAAGAGTTACTGGAGAGGCACCCCCTGAGTTATTCACGGCCCCACAACCTCTCATCTGGCTCAGAGGAGGTTGAAACGACTGCTGACCCCTCTCATCTCAAAGAAACCTGAGTCCATTTGCATCCTCGCAAGAGGTAAGAACTTGTTCTGTTTACCAGTAAAAATCTATTCTGTTTTGCTTGTGGCCAGAAATCTATTTAAGGTAGTCACGGCCTGATGAGGCCACCCTTTGGACATTATTCATTTGGCCAAGACGTTGGCTGAATAGAGTCCTCTGGTTTTCTGCCCTGAGGCTGTGCCAGGGATCTGTAGTTTCCTGCCCTGAGGCTGTGCCAGGAATCCGTAATTTTCTGCCCTGAAGCTGTGCCAGGGATCTGTAACTTTTCTCACTTGATCTGGACATGTCTCGTTTGCCATTGTGTTTTGTTTGTCTGTTTGTCATTTAATATGGAGTCACAGGCTTCTTGACCCTCCAGTACCCTGTACTGTATAATAAATAATTTTCTCCTTTAAACAACAGAGAAAAAAAAAACAAGCTTCAGGAACCACATTTACCTCATCCCCTTCTGAATGGACTGCAGGTCAGGTAAGTTAATTTCACCGACAGCAGTTGTAATCAGCTACAATCCTTTTCACTTCCAAGTTGCTTACAGACTTCAAAATCTCCTTATAGGCACAAGGATTATTAATCCAACACAGGATAAATAACAAAATAATCTGGATTATAAAAGTATAATTTGCCAATGTTCACCTGTTCTCAATTTGGGCTACCACCTAATTACACACCTCTAATGTTTTCAGTTTTTCTTCAGACTTTGTCAAGGTGGCTATGTTTCCTTGTTAAAGCACAGTTGTAAATGGTTTGCAGAAAAATGTCTCAACTTACATTGATAAATTGAAGTTTTTGGCTAGTCATGTAAGTAGAAAGTAGTTTGTGAAACTACTTTCACTTTCCAGTATTGTTTCTAAGGCAATAGCTTTTTTTCATCATTGCTTGCTTAATAATTTTGTCTATGCTCTCACTTGATATTTTATTAAATCACTTGATATTTCAGTTAAAGTCCCACTGCTTCCTATTAGTGCCCTTGGAAATAAAATTTTTTTTTAAAGCATCTTTACAGCCCACTTCAGCAAGAAGTAGTTATGGAAGACTGACCTTCACCCCATTTCCCAGGATCATAAGAATATTTCCAAGAGCAGGAATAGAAAAATAAAAGAACAAACTGAGAGCCAAAAGCCATTTTTTATCTTGTTCTTAAACCCTGTGTGCATGACCAGTATCACCACCTCCCCTCCGTCATCTCCACCTTTGGCAACTCACCTCCACTCTTGGATGAATCTGGTCCCCCATCTTCCCCTCCAGGAAATTCCGCAGAGGGCAGATCGACATATATTCTTTCCTTGATCTCTGATATATATATATTAGAATCAATCATGCGCATTCATTGCTTCACTTGGAATGACTGCCAGCAGCTCCTTTTAACCCTGTTTACTTGTACTCAGAAAAAAGGTCAAAAAAAGGTTAAATAAGGTTTTTTCCCTCCTCTTGCTCAGACTGGGACCCTAACACTCTGGCAGGGACCAGGACATTAGAAATTTTTCACTGGACTATATTAGCTGGGTTAAGAGGAGCAGCCTGAAAACCTATCAATCTTTCTAAAACTACAGAGATTCTCTGGGGTCCTGAGAAATCTCCGGGGACATTCCTTGAATGCCTCCAGGAGGCTTTTCATACTTATACCCCATTCAATCCCTTGGCCCCTGAGAATGCTCAAGCTATTAATTTGTGGCACCGGAAGCTCCACACGTACAAAAGGGAAAAAAAATTTAATTACAGAAGCTTAAAGGCTTTGCAGAAATAAATATTTCCTAGCCGCTGGAAGTGGCCCAAGAGGTTTTTAACAATTGGAATGCTGAGAAACGAAACAGGCAGTACAGGCAGCCAATAAAGCTGCCAGGAAACAAGCTGAAATCCTGGTAATGGCCTTCCGAGCTCTGGGAACTGACTTTCGGGGGCAACAGGGGCAATTACCAGTTGCAAATTCACTTCTTACCGAACTATAAACTTAGGACACAAATGGATTGCCCACGCGTTCCTCATAGCTCCGAACTGCCCATTCCCTCCAGTGGACTGAAACCGGCTTCAGAAGTCAAAAGCCACTTTTGTGCTTTCACCTGACAAAACTGAAATGTTTATTTCTACTGCGTATCAAATACTCTTAACTGTTCCACTTCTGAAATATATCTTTTAGCCTCTTCAAAGTCTACCACTAAAAATGTTCTGTCGAGCTTACTTCCACAGTTGCAGCAGGAGTTTCCTTCTGTCTGGGCAGAAACCAACCCGCCAGGATTGGTGAAACATCACCCTCCAGTGGTGGTAAGTTTACTGGCATCAGCTACTTCTGTCTGCGTCTGCCAGTACCCTGTGAGTTTACAGGCCTGGAAAGGAATTGCTCCTCACATTAAAACCTCTTAGCTGCCAACATTCTGACTCCATGCAAGTCAGCATAGAACACACCTTTCCTGCCAGTTCAGAAACTGGGAACTTCTGACTACTGTCCAGTTCAAGACTTAAGAGAAGTCAACAGGCAGATAGAAACTATTCATCCAACTGTACACTTTACTCAGTCTATTTCCCCCTCAACATCAGGCATATACTGTGCTAGACTTAAAGGATGCTTTTTTCTCTATTCCCCTGTCTCCTGTCAGCCAACCTATCTTTGCTTTTGAGTGGACAGATCCAGACACAGAAGACACCAGTCAGTTAACTTGGACACAACTCCCACAAGGCTTCAAGAACTCCCCAACCCTCTTTGGGGAGGCCGTCCAACAGGATTTGTCAGGGTTCCATGCCCAACACCCTGAAAGAACTTTGCTTCAATATGTGAATGATCTCCTACTTGTGGCTGCAGACTTGGACACCTGTTTACAAGGTACTAAAGCTTTGCTGCAGCTTCTCCAGGACCTGGGCTACCAAGCAAAGAAAACACAGCTTTGGTCTGCCAAAGTGTCATACCTTGGATACCAGCGGCAAGAGGGCAAGGGAGCCCTAACCTCAGTATGGAAAGAAGCCATTCTCCAAATTCCCACACCAAGAAACAGGTACAGGAATTCCTGGGGGCAGCAGGGTATTGTCAGCTGTAAATCCCAGGATTTGCTGAAATTGCCAAACCCTTGTACTTGGCCACAGCAGGGGACCAACCCCTAAATTGAACCGCTGCTTAGGAACAAGTATTCCAGCAGCTAAAAACAGCTCTAACTCAAGCCCCAGCACTAGCCCTTCAGATGTTACCAAACCTTTCTACTAAACCATCTAGCCCTTCAGATGTTACCAAACCTGTCTACCATGAACAACAAGGAATTGCCAAGGGGGTCCTCCCCCAAACCCTAGGGCCATGGAAAAGACCAGTGGCTTATTTGTCAAAGAGACTGGACCCAGTAGCTTCTGGCTGGCCCTCTTGTCCTCAAGCCATGTGACCATGCCTTTGCTGGTTAAAAAAGCAGACAAGTTAACTTTTGGCCAGAACCTGGCTTTAACTGCTCCCCATGCTCTTGAAACTCTGTTCCAGGGAACCTCGGGCTGTTGAATGTCAAACACATGTATTACCCAGTATCAAAGCCTACTACTAGACCAGTCCAGACTAACTTTCTCTCCTACTCAATGCCGCAACACCCCCTATTACCTGATGACCATCCGGAGATGCCAGTGCTTGACTGCGAGGATGTGTTGGACATCACCCAGGCCAGCCAACCTGATCTTCGAAACGCTCCTCTGCACCAGGCTGATGCGGATCTGTTCACAGATGGTAGCAGCCTGGTACTAAATGGAGTCTATAAGGCTGGTGCAGCAGTAAATACAGCTCATGACGTAATCTGGCCACAGGCACTGCCTCAGGGTACTTCTGCCCAAAAGGCTGAGTTAATTGTTCTAACTCAGGCCCTGTGCTGGGAAGCAGAAAAATGAGTAAACATCTTCACTAACAGCTGGTATGCGTTTGCTACACTTCATGTACATGCCATGATCTACAAAAAACATGGCCTTCTCACCGCAGCAGGTAAAATTATTAAAAACAAGAAAAAAATATTAACCCTCTTGGAAGCCATTTGGTTCCCTAAAAAAATAACTATTATTCATTGTAAAGGTCACCAAAAATCTGACACTCTAGAAGCAAATGAAAACCGCCTGGCAGACCAGGCAGCTCAGGAAGCAGCAGAACTTCCAATTAAACCCCTAACTATTCTACCAGCTAAAACTTTTCCAGTCCCTTTTCTCCCACAGCAGCCCAGATATACACACAGAGAAGAAGAGATTGCAGAGTTGGCAGGAGCTTACAAAAAACCTGATGGCTGGTGGGTTAAAGACTCCAGAATTGTTCTACCTAAAGTTCTTGCAAAAAAATTATTAAAACAATTCCACTCTACCACCCACCTAGGAAGAACCAAAATGGTTGAACTGTTAAACCATTTTTATATTATCAACAACTTAAAAGACCAAACGAACTCAGCAACTTTAACGTGTCCTGCTTGTGCCTGAGACAATCCCAAGGGGCGGGGGGGCAAAACCCCTTCCAGGAATCAGGGCATGAAGATTAAGCCCTGGTGAACAATGGAAAATAAACTTTACTGAAATAAAACCTCTACATGCAGTATACAATTATTTACTAGTATTAGTAAATCCTTTTTTGGGATGGGTAGAAGCATTTGCCACAAGAAATAAAACTACCCCTACAGTTGCAAAATACTTGTTAAATAAAATAATTCCTAGGTATGGACTTTCTGTTTTTATTGGCTCAGATAATGGTCCTGCCTTCACCTCATCCATAGTACAGCTGGTTAGTAAAGCACTAAACATCAAATAAAAACTACATCATGCTTACCGACCATAAAGCTCTAGACAGGTAAAATGCACGAACCAGACTCTAAAGAAACTTTATCTAAATTAATAATAAAAACCAGTGAAAAAATGGGTAACTCTCTTACCTCTAGTTCTCCTTCAAGTTAAATCTGTACAAGGTTGGGTTTACTTGGAAGACCGCCTCCTCTGTTACCCTGTTTGTGGAATCATATTCTTGAAGAAGATCTGATAAAGTATCTCCAGTCTTTACAGCATGTGCAGAACCTTGTCCACACCAACGTTCATGCTGTACTGCCAACTCCAACCTCCACACCGTGTCATCTGTTCCAGCCTAGAAATTTGGTCTATGTCAAAAAGTTCCCAAAAAAAGTACTGAGCCCCTCCTGGAAGGGACCATACAAAGTCATCCTCACCACCCCAACGTCACTCAAGGTTGATGGGATACCATTCATCATTTGCAAGTCAAGGAAGCTGTGGACGCCAAAGCCTGGCTCAGCCAAGCCTGCAGCTGAAATGCTGACGTGTCCCTCCACCCAAACAACTGGACTGTAAGCCAACATTCTGATAATCCTCTCAAAATCACCCTCTGAGCCCATCATCCTGCATCACCTGACCAGCCAACACAACAGAAATCATGAGACTTTAACCATAACTGGTTATCTGGATGCACTCAGCCCTTGCCTCTCCTTTGTGTTATCCCACTTGCTCTAGGATTTGAAGCAGCACTGTTACTGCAGCTCCTCCAGAATGGCCATGCTGAAAGTTCTGTTAACACTGTTTTAACTCCACAACCAGGTAAATTCTTTAGCTGAGGTCGTCCTCCAAAATCAGAGAGGTCTTGACTTATTGTTCATGTCTCAGAGAGGACTTTGTGCTGCTCTCAGAGAAACTTGTTGTTTCTATGCCAATGAATCAGAAATCATAAAAAAAAAAAAAAACTCTCCAAAAGGTCTGGGAAAATATAAACAAGCAACAAGAAAAACTAAATAACAGAAAGTCTTGGTTCCAATCCTTATTTGATTGGAACCCATGGCTGATTACCTTACTTACTTGTTGGGTGCCAGCCTTGGAGGCCCACCTGATTGACAGGGTCCTGGTAGGCTGAAGACCCCGGGCTGCAGGGCGAGCCCGGGAAGCTGAGGCTTTTCTGTCTTCCACCTTTACTGCTGATACCCCAAATAATTCTGTGCAGTCGTAGAAGAAGAAAATAGCATTTTATGTGAAGTACTCACAGCTAACCTAGGAATGTCATGGTTCATTTTTCCATTTCCCGCTATGCTGTTTGGCCTTTTCTAACATATGCAATGGTTAAACTCTGAGGCACATCAGGAATGCTTTTTTTCACTTGGTTATAAGTTAATGGATATTGCTTGAGTAAAAAATGATATAAGTATATTCACTCTTTATTTGATTTAGAATTATGTAGTTTAGTGTTTAGACATAAGGTTTTTTAGAAGCACAAGTTTATAGTAAGTTCATTATGAATTCATTATAAGTTTTAATACTTATCTAGGAGTTATGTAGGTGATTTATAACATTGTTTTCACAGATTTAGGATGAAGATTAATCGTTAAGGTATTTACTTAATTCAATAGTTAAAATTTTTGTTTTTTGTTTTTTTTTTTTTGAGTTGGAGTCTCACTCGGTCACCCAGACTGGAGTGCAGTGGCCGCTCCCGGCCACCGCAGCCTCGACCTGCTGGGCTCCGGCGATCCTTACGCCTCAGCCTTCCGAGTAGCCGGAATTACAGGCATGCGCTACCACGCCTGGCTGATTTTTTGATTTATTGTAGAGA
>NW_007231827.1:0-22808 GCF_000164805.1 Carlito syrichta | reverse complement strand
CACGTTCAGAGAATCTCACCAGTTCACCTATGCCGTCGCCATCTTGCCCCGTCTCCAATTAATTATATCTTAACTGGGTATACAATTACTGGGTTGCAATCCTTTTCTTCTAGTCAGTACTGGTCTACTCTCTTCTAGCTTCCAGACTGAAGCAGGTGGCCAAGCCGAGCCCAGGAGAAGGTGAAGTCCTCCTGAAGGTGGCGGCCAGCGCTCTAAACCGGGCAGACTTAATCCAGGTAACCAGGGGTCAGCGGTGACTGGTGCAGGGCAAACTCCAGGGCCGTCCTCCCAGCAGTTTGAGGGGTTCTGAGAAGACTTGGTCCTTGCCTTTCAAGAGTTCAGTATAACTGGAGAGAATTCACAGTAGGCAGGCGAGAGACCGGCTGCTCCTCTCAGGTCGGCCTCATCCACCGATGCGTGTAAATCCGGGCAAAGTCGGAGGCTCGGGGTGCAGTCACAGCGTCAGCCGCGACACCGACGCCACAAGTCTGTGGGCTCCGCCTTGTGCACTGCTAGAGTCCCACGGTCCCGCACGCGCCGCCCACACCTGGCCGCGGACCCGGAAGCCGGCCCAGCACGGCAGACCCCTAAATGTTCTTTTTAACTATCCTTTCAACCCCCCTCCCCAACCTTTTTGTTTGCCTGAGTCAGTCTTACTCTGTCGCCCAGGCTGGAGTGCAGTGACAGGATCATGGCCACAGTAACCTTGACCTGCTGGGCTCAGGCGGTCCTTCCATCTCAGCCTTCCAAGTAGCTGCAACTACAGGCATCACCATACCCAGCTAATTTTTTATTTATTGTATAGAAGACATCTCGCAAAGTTGTCCAGGCTGGTGTCGAGCCCCTGGACTCAAGTAATCCTCTTGTCTTCACCTCCCAAAGTATTGGGACTATAGGCATGAGACACCATGCCTAGCCCCAAGCTATTTTTGATCGATGTTTTCATAAATGAAAAAATGATGAGCATTGTAAGACAAAAGTCTCAGACTGGCCAAAATTTTAACATTGTTTTGCTGAATTCTAACTCCTCTTAGCATTGTAACTATAATAGATTCGTTGCCTGATACACACTGACAGTGTAGTCAGTGATTGTGTTTAACCTAGTGAGGAACAGTGTTTTATCCATGTAATATTTCTTATTTCATTTTCTTAAATATATTCCTTTTAGGATTATGGCAACTTTCTGAAAAGAAGAACCACTTAATAAAAGCCATTTTGAAACAGGACAGTGTCTATAGTCTTCAGAAAAGTATTTTCTGAGGGAACCAGAGACAGAGCTCCACTTTTGTTCTCCTGTTTCAGGGCGACCTGATACTCTTTTATCTTTCTCCCGTCGTGGCCCTATATGGAGTCTATTTCTCTAATTCTAATTACAAGCATAATGAAACTCAGAAAGTTGACTCTAATGTTCCATGCTAAGTACATTTGAAGAGAAAAAAAGGTGTTTATTAGGTTCCAGCTAAACGGAAATGCATCTTCTGTCTAAAGGACGTTATGGGATGAAATGTCCCCTTGGATTTATATTCATTGGGAGCACCTGATTTAATACTTAATAGCTTTGGGGAGCATGCAGTTCAAGGACCTTGAAATAATATATCTCTACTCAAGGGATCAGTTACAGAAAATACTTCCCAAAAATCCCTGTAAGGCGCCTTAAAAAAATGAGCAAAGCTCCTCCTTGGTTCTTGGAGTCTGAAAAAACCACTTTCCAGGTTTCCCTGCACCTTTCCCAGAGCACTTGGGTATTCCACCGGAGGTCCAGCTGAAGGGCGACCTCTGCGGACCTGGGGAGCGGTGAGAACTACATTACCCAAAGGACCGTGCGCCAGGCGGCCTTGGCGTTGAGCCGGAGAAGGCCCAGGGAAAGGACATTTCCGCCCGACCCAATTTGTCTGGGCGGGATTTCTGGTGTCTTCCTTAGTGGCGGGCATTTTGGTTTGCCTCGGGTTTGTCCGACCGCGGTGGTTCTGGGCCGACAAACGGGTTCCAAGAAGGCGCCAGGGGCGTCGTCCCAGCTGTGCAGCGGGGCTCTGAGGGTGGGTGGCGGTGGCGACGGCTCTGCCCGGGTCCCCGCCCACATCGTCAGTCCCTCCCGGCCCCGCCCCGCCCACAGAGTCCGATGGCGACGGCCGCACTGAGGGACCCTGCTCAGGTAAGCACTGCGTCCTCCTGGCCTCGGCCGCCCTCACCCCATTTAAAAATTGAAACTCTGCTTAGGGGCACCTGAACCCTTTTCTGCAGCCCGGGCCTCTGTATCCAGGACAGAGAGCTTCTCGTGGGTGGGGTTCTTATTTCTGACAGTGCGTTAGAAAGTGGGAATGTGGCAGAGGGACCGGCACGTGGAAAGGTTCAGAGGTGCGCCACAGCCGGGAGGATTCGGGAAACCCAGGTCGTGTGTGTGTAGGGAACAGGCAACGTGAGGCAGACCCGCTCCTGTACTGGCCCACTGCTATTTTCCAGAACACTGGGGGTTTTGGCGTTGTGAACACAAGAGCTCTCTCCCTTCAGGGAGGTTTTAAAAAGTTCACAAAACCTACTCTAGTGACAGACTGAAGGGGTATGATGATAGGCACAGAGGGACTTAATCCTTGTATAAGGTCACATAGCTGGTAAACGTCAGTATCAAAGACTGAGAAGCAGAGATAATGCAGTGGTCCCAGGTCACCTGGCTTTAGGCTGGGCAAGGAAATTGGGGAGCCTGGAACCCATGGAGCCTTATAGCAATCACCTGCCTCCCACAGATTGCCTCTAATACTGAAGAGTTTACAAACCCCGGAACGGTGAGTGGAGAATGTCCAGAACTTCACTGATCTCAGCAATGTGATCTCTGGGACTGTGGTGTCCTCGCACCCGTCACCTGCCACTCTTTCAGGCATTGGGCCTGGGAACCCAGAACAATCCTACGCCCAAGGTCCTGAGTGCAGGGTGAGGGTTATATGGGATGGAACCCCATATTACTGGCAAATAATAGAATGAGATGTGAAAGTTTGTCCCAGAGGTACAAGTATTTGGAGATGCTTTGAAGTGAGGCTAACCTGGTTCAGGGAGCCTCCTCTCATTTCTTTCTCAAGAGAACAGAGAGCAGAGGGAGAGGAGTCACACCTGAAGCTGGCTCTTTCTGATGTTTGGAGTCTTCTAGAGATGACGGGATCTGTGGGGGCTTTAAGCAGAGGAGGAAGGTGGTCTGACCCGGGCTTCATCAGGCTCCCTGTCACTGAGCACAGGCAACAGACCGTGGGTGTGAGGGAGGTGGTAATAAGATCAGAGAGGAGGCTACTGCAGTAGCCAGGTGTGTCAGTGGTGGAGACAACAGTGGTAGCCACGATGTAGTAGATAAATAGTTGAGTTCTGAATTGTAGGTCTGGTCTGACTTTCTGATGCTGAGGATGCGAGAGAAAAAGGGATGACTGAGGTTTTGGGTCTTGCAACTGGAAGGATAAAAGCTCAATCTACTAGGAAGGTTAAGTATAAAGTAGGAGAAGTTTCAATTCAGGATATCAGGAGTTTGTTTTGTCCATGTTAAAGGTATGAGATGTTTCAGAGTATGGGACTAGGATGAAGCTGTGTGTCTTAGTTATCTTGAGCTAATAATAAAATACTGTACATTGGTGGCTTAAACAACAAAGTTTGTTTCTCACAGTTCTACAGACTGGGAAATTTTAGATTAAGATGCCTATAGATTCACTTCTTGGTGAGGATCTGCTCCTTTGTTGCAATGACTGCCTTCTTGCTTGGTCTCACATGACCTTTGCTGGGAAAGGAGCGTGTGGAGAGAGCAAGAAATCTCATTGTTTCCGTTCTTTAAAAGACACTAATCCCATCCTAAGGGTTTTGTTTGTTTTTTGTTGTTTGTTTGTTTTTTTTAATACCGGAAAAATATAGTCACTCAAAGACCCCCATCTTCAAATACTGTCATGTTATATGAGACTTCATTGTGTTAGTTCTTCAACATAGGAATTTTGGGGCAGGCAGAAACATTTTGCCTATAACAATATGAGTCACATTTGGAGGCAATCCTGATTACAATGATAATGTTAATACCAGGCCAAGAAAGAAAGGAGTGGGAGCCATGATGGAGGTAGTTGATGTCACAAACTGAGGTTACAGAGAGAAATGGCATTAAGAACAGGATGGGAGGGAGATTAACACAGCAGATGATGAAGACTCCTTGGGGATGAGTAAATATGAGATGGACATCGAGGCCTAGAAGTAATTTAGACAGGGTGACACTGAGACCAGGTCTAATGCTTATTTACTTCTCTGTTACTGTTGGTGTGTCTGGGAGTTTCAATCAGGGAGGTAGATCATTTTAGGTGCACAGGTAGTTATCTAGGAGAATCACTGAACCTGGGATAGAGAGACACTGGGGCAAGGATTTGAATGAAGGATAGCACGAGAAAAAGTTAGGTACTGTTTAGCAGGGCAAGTTGGAAAGGGTCATGTGAACCTGAGATGTTCTGGACAGCTGAAGTTGAAGCAAGGGACAATCAGGTTGTGACACCATAAAAACAGGATTTGGGGCTGCCTGGAAAAGTGGGGATCATCAGACATCTGGGTAGTCATGGAACCTGTTTGAACTTGTAAGCCCTTTCTGGATGTCTTGTGCTGAGTAACTAGTAGGGAGGCAGAGGAGATGCCTGTGTTGTGGGATCAGGGTGCAGGTGGTTGTGGGAGTGCAGTCGGGTGAGAGAGGTGTGGGGGAAAGCATGATATGTCCATGCAGAGGGAATGTGAACTGATGTTCCAAGGGCCCTGGCATTGAGGACATCAGGGTGAAGTGTGAACCCAGACACCTTGTTGTGTTTCAGAGCTGTGGTCTGAAGGATTCCAGGGGAATTCGTTGATGAGATGGTAGTTGCTTGCATGGTGGGCTCAAAACTTAGATATCTGTCTGCCTGCTTGTTGTTGCTGTAAGAAGGACACAATGACCCATGGGACCATGAGGAGATAGTGGGTATCAGTGGTACCAAGTCATGTTGTATTCTCTGAAGTAGGGACATGGAGAGAATGATGATCAGGGGTTGGATATGTGGGAGAGTCAACTTGGGGTCCTAGGACAGATGCTCATTATGGAATGAACTGTCCCATCATGACAGGGTTTTGTGACCTTTGAGGATGTGGCCATTTTCTTCTCCCAGGAGGAGTGGGAGCTCCTTGATGAGACTCAGAGATTCCTATTCTGCAATGTAATGCTGGAGAACTTGGCACTTATGGCATCCCTGGATAAGGCCCTCGTATTCTTCCTAGTGTTCTTTGTGGGTCTCTGCCTTTCCCCTGTTCCTGGGACAGCCCTTGTCTTTCTACACCAAGACCTGAGGCTCTTCTGACTTCCCCAGTTTCTTGCATATGCCCTGTGGGAGACAGTGCTGAGCTGTGTATACTACCTAGAGCAAAGCACTCTCCAAACTGCCTTAACACCTAGTACCTTCAGACTTGCAGGGAACGGTCTGGGCATAAGGAATCTTCCTGTTAGTCTAAATTTTTTGTCTTTGCCCTATCTGTGACAGGGTGACTATGTCCAGTTCCAGACACCACTGTGTTCCACGTTGTGCTTTTTTCTCTAGCTAAAATCTTCTCAGCTTGTCTGTGGCATGAGTTGCAGGCATTGTCATTTTATCACTTAATTGGTCCATAGGCTTTTCAGGAAGACCCTGCTACAAGATATTCTAGTACATTATTTTTATGCTATAGTTTGTCATGTGTTGAGTTCCTCTGTGTCGGTGCCAGCTGGTTTTCCTTTTATGGTCTGCATCATGCAGGTCCTATGTACTTGCATAACCAGGATTGGGGGATGCCTCCTGGTTGCGTCACAAGGTGAACATAGCAAGATACTCTCAAAGGAGATCTGTCCTTGGTGAGGTACATCTAAGGGAGGGGAAAACACAGGGCTATTTTCCAATCTTACTATGAACCTGTCCAATGTTCTTAGAGATTACTCCCTGCCAATTCCATAGGATGCACCTTATTTCTCTCTTTTCCCCTTATTCTAGACACTTTCTGACTTGTCATTTCATCTGTGATTTCCAGCCCCTAGCTGCTCCCAAATTCTGGCTTCCATGCATCACCCATTCCTCCTCTAGTGAACCACCTACTGTTGTCTTGAACACTGACCCACATGCAATGTGCCATTAGATGTATGCATGTTTTTATTTTCTGAAACAGGTTTTTGTTTATCACCCAGGATGGAGGGCAGTGGCACAGTCCTGGTTCACTGTAGCCTTGACATCCTGGACTCAAGTGATTCTCCTGTCTCAGGTTCCTGAGTAACTTGGACTACAGGCACATACCACCATGTCCAGCTAATTTTTTTTTCATCTTTTGTAGAGATAAGGGACTCATCATGTTGACCAGGATGGTCTTGAATTTCTGAGTTCAAGCAATCTTCCTTCCTGAGCCTCCCAAAGTGCTGGGATTACGGGCATGAGCCACCACATCTGGCCAAGATGTGTACATGTTTTTAAATAGTCCTTGCATACCAGTATTTGGTTACTATTAGATTTTCCTGGACCTGGGCACAAGTAAACTCTGTGTGGCTTGCCCATGTCATCAGAAAACAAGGTATTGATGAAGGTTGTTGCCAGAGGATTGAGTAAAAAAACCTGCCTCTTTGAAGTGCACCCCATCTTTGTGTCTTTTGTCTTTGTGTGCCCTTTAGAGGCCCTTTTCTCAAATTGTCACTAGCTCTTGTATTCTGAGACCATTGCCATGGATTAATTCATGGTATGTCTGACACAAATTTTGATAGGACTTATTCTTCCTACCACAGTAAACCTGCATCTGCCTCATCAGCATTTCTCTTCTTTCAGGTTGTTGGTGTGGGGCAGACGCTGAGAAAGCGCCTTGTGAGCAGAGCATTTTTGCAGGACTGTCACAGGTCAGGACTCAAAAAGCAAGTCCATTCATCCAGAAGTCTCATTCCTGTAAGATTTGTATACCAGTCCTGAAAGACATTTTACACCTGACTGGTCTCTAAGCCACATACCTTGGAGATAAATCAAGCTTGGTTGGGGCATCAAAAGGTTTTTGGTTGAGTATAGACCTTTACCAGCTCCTGGGACTTGAAAGTGATGAGAAAATTTTGAAAATGGACTTGGTCCAAGCCTTGTTTATGAAGAACTACAGATTCCATGTGTCAGGGAAACCCTTTACCTTTGGGAAGGTCAGGAAAGACTTTCCAGCCACCCCAGACTTTCTCCAGCATCAAGTTTTTCTCAACATTGAGAGATCACACAGAAACATCCAACACTGTAGGGTTCCCACTAGCAGAAAGCCATACAAGTGCATTGAATCTGGGAAATCTTATAGCAAGAAATCTGTATTTATTCAACACCAAGGAGTTCACTCTGGAGAAAGGCCTTATGAATGCAGTGAATGTGGGAAATCCTTTGGTCAAAGTTCTGGCTTCCTCCGACACAAAAGATCACATACTAGAGCAAAGAATCATGAGTGTAGTGAATGTGGGAAATCATTTAGTCGCAAAACTTACCTCATTCAACACCAAAGAGTTCACACTGGAGAAAAGCCTTATCACTGCAATGAATGTGGCTCCTTTTGCCAGATATCTGTCCTCATTCAACATCAACGAGTTCACACTGGAGAAAGGCCTTATCAGTGCAATGAATGTGGGAAATCTTTTAGCCATCACACTAATCTCCATCATCACAGGAGCGCCCACATAAGCACAAGGCCTTATGACTGCATTGAATGTGGGAAATCCTTTAGCCATAGTGTTAACCTCTCTTGACACAGGTGAATACACACTAGAGCAAGGCCTTATGAGTGCAGTGAATATGGGGAATCATTTAGTTGCAATGTCTACCTTACTCATCACCAAAGGATTCACACTGGAGAAAGGCCTTATGTGTGCAGTAAATGTGGGAAATCATTTAGCCAGAAATCTATTCTCATTCAACACCAAAGAGTTCATGCTGGAGAAAAGCCATATGAATGCAGGGAGTGTGGAAAATTGTTTAGCCATCGCTCTGGACTTTTTCAACACAAGGGCTCACAGAAGGGCCTTATGAGTGCAGTGAATGTGGAAAATCTTTTATTTGCAAAACCCACCTTATTCAACACCAGAGAGTTCACACCAATGAAAGTCCGTATGAGTGCAGTGAATGTGGGAAATCTTTTATCCGCAAAACCTACCTTATTCAACACCAAAGAGTTCACACCAATGAAAGGCCGTATGAGTGCAGTGAATGTGGGAAATCCTATAGCCAAGATTCTGCCCTCCTTCAGCATCGGAGAGTTCACACTGGAGAAAGACCCTATCAGTCCAATGAATGTGGAAAATCTTTTACCCGCAAAAACTACCTCATTCAACATGAGACAGTTCACACTGGTCAAAGACCTTATGATTGCAGTGACTGTGAGAAATCCTTTAGCCAAAACTCTGGCCTATTAAGACACAGGAGAGCCCATGTGCAGTAAATGTGGCAAATTATTTTGTCAAATTTAACACTGAAGAATTCCCTTTGTACAAAGGCTTTAGATACATTGTGAGTGTGCTTTTTTCTTAGTATAGTGGTCATTTAAGCTATCCTCCAGGAAGAACTCCTGATTTGAATCTTATGTATCTGAATATTCATGTATTACCCATAAGTATTAGACAATATGATGACAGAGTATAGCTCTCACTCATGTGGGAAGCATGTGTAGCTATGTTGTACTCTTTAAACCTGCCTAGGGATCTTAACAGATGCAGATCACTGCTAGTTTTTGTGGCTATTCCATTTTCACCATTTGGGAGATCCGTAGAGTCTGTGTCAGTTACCACCCCAAAGTGCTCATGTAGGCCAACTTTTTTCATTAGTTGTAGGAAATCATGAGTAGCCTCAGCTATTAGGATATTCTCATTCCTTCATCTTACTACTTAGATGCATGAACCTACTCCACTCCATTGTTACCTCAGGACCTGATCTAGTTTTACTGGCAACTTACTGAAAAGACTACTCTTTTCAGGGATATGTTTGAATACCTTTAATTTTGGAAGTTCTGTTTCCTGTGGAGTAGAGTGAAAGTATAATAGGATTTCACCAACATAAAGATAGGTGAAAACTTTTGTAGAGATTTGTATTTTGAGTGCCTCAGAGAGGACGATGTGGTGACAAAGTATAGCTCTTACTCAATTTTTGACCTGTTTTGCCTTGCTACCAAAGTTTCCTGGGAGAGACTGCAGGGCTTTTTGGCCCTTATTTTTTTTATCTGAATCACAGAGGTATATGGTCTCAGATCATTTTGAGAAGAGGCAACTGTGACAACTTCCAGTGCTTCTGGAGAAAAAATGAAGTTTTTCTTGTTCTTTGGGGATATCACATAAGGCCTCACAGTGTTTAGAATGTCTTGCAGAGGTCCTTCAAAGTAGCTGTTTGCCCTGTGAAACAATTCAGTGGACTAGTGTCACTAGTTATAAAACTATTGGCACTAGAGGGAAACATAATTGGGTTGAGTGTTGGCTGAGACTGCATCAATAAAGATGAAATGTTTTTCTAAGGAAAAGCCACACAGGTTCTAGTGACTGTGACTCTGCGAGATCTCTGAGTGCAGAAGTTTTCAGAAATGTATATTTTATAGCTCAAGTCATCAGAGTCAATAAAAGATTTATGGATGTCTATAGCCTCGCTGGCCTGTTTACTTCAAGACCATTGCTACACAGACAATAAAAGGAAGTAAAGGGAAATCCAGTTGTCTATGGAGTGGCTTTTGTGATCCAGCAACAATCCTTTTAACTCACATGGAAATGAACTTCCTTGCTCACCTGTGTTTTCTGCTACGGAGGCAAGGCTGCCCCTACAAGGTATGGGAAGTTAGATGGTTGAGTCAATAGAGATTTACTAAACCCTGATTTTCTGAAGTGTCAATGACTGATATTATTAATTTGAGTCATTTAAAAATTGTTGAGATATAAGTGACATGGAATAAATTGTACATTTTTAAAGTATACTATCTGGTAAGTTTTGACATAAGTGTAAACTCATGGGAACATGATTATAATCATAATAAGGATAACATCTGCATATTTTTCCAGGACCTCCAGGCAATCTTTGACATTCCTTTATAATAGATTAATTTGCATTTCCTCAAATTGTATTTGAGACATCATAAAGTATGTATTACTTATGGTTTATTCATGCTTCATAATTAGATATTCATGAGTGATGCGTATGCGAATAGTTCATTCTTTTTTCTGAGTAGCAATCTCTTCTATGGATATATAACTTTGTATATTCATTCATTTGTTGATGAATGTATGGGTTATTTTTTCTTGTTTTGATATTGTGAAAAAGGGTGCTATAGACATTTATGTGCAATTCTATATGCGGATTTTTTTTTGTTTCTCTTAATACCTCAGAATTCGATGCCTAAATCATGGGTTAGGTGAATATTTTAACTTTTAAGAAACTGGGAGATTGATATAAAATGATTATTCCTTTTTTGCACTCTCACCAGGAGTTTATGTGAGTTCCAATTTCTTCACATACTTGGCAAAGTCACTTTTTAATTTTCACCATTGTTAAGTAATTGTGTCAGGGTTTCTCACTGTGGTTTTAATTGCATTTCTCTGAGATTCACCATGTTGACCATTTTGTCCTTGGCATGGAGATGTGAAGAGCTGCCAGTAGCACACCATTCTGTTTGTGCCATACTGACACAGTAGTTGCAAACAACTCAAGTATGTAGATAATCATTAACCATAGTAAAATGATTAAGGAGTGACAAAATTTGAGTATTTGTAACTTAAGCAGTTTAATTGATGTATAATTGACTTAAACTGTACATATTAAAGTGTACATTTTCTTGTTTTGATACATAAATGTGTGTGTTCCTACCCTTTTAAATTCAGCTTTCTCAGCATATAAAATGACTGACAGCAGGACAAACATCTTTTGTACTGGCTATTTTCTAATACATACAAAAGTATAAGACTCTTGTGGAACTTTCTGAACTCCTCTGACTTTCATTATGATTTGTAGTAATTATTCTGTCATCTATTCCCATGCACAGTAGTGAATCATTTTACTGATAAACGCAGACATAATATAATTTAATGCGTACTTTATTTAGCATACAATATGTCTAAAAATGCATAGATTTTTATAATGCCAATAACCTTCTTACACAAAATAAAAATATTTTTAAACATTTATGCAGAATGGTATTAATTTTCTAAAAAAATGTGTTTTTGAAGGCATACTAATTATAATTTGGATACAAAATGTATTCTTTACCTTTTGGTGGGTTTGTCTTGGAACTCTGTTAACCTATAGGTACCACTTACCAGTGTTGATTGTTATTAATTGAAGTGATAAGTCATGTGTCTGTTAGAATTTTTAGCATTCTAGATTTGGCTTATTTTATCTTTTTATATACTGTTCTTTCTCTTAATTTTTCTATATACGCATATTGTGATGGGTGCTTGAGGTCTGATCTCTGCCAACTGGCGTTAATGGTGACACACCTGGAAACACACAAAGCATTGTTACAGCCTCCTGGGTTTTTTGTGCCTGCTGCCCAGAAAAGTCAAGACTGAGCTGTTGTAATCAAAGAGTTTAAGCCAGGCTTGGTGGCTCAGCCTGTAATCCCGTGCCTTTGGGAGGCTGAGGTGAGTGGATTGCTTCAGCCTACAGGTTCGAGACCCGCCTGGGCAACTTGGCGAGACCTCATCTCTACAATAAAAATAAAAAATTAGCCGGGTGTGGTAGCGTGCACCTGAAGTTCCAGCTACTTGGAAGGCTGAAGCGGAAGGATCACCGGAGCCCAGCAGGTCGAGGCTGCAGTGGCCAGGAGCGGCCACTGAACTCCAGCCTGGGCGACAGAGTGAGACTCCAACTCAAAAAAGAAAAAGAAAGAAAGAGTTTAATTATTGCAAAGCAGCTGAGTAAAGAGGATAGGAGATATTTCTCAAATTTAATCCCTGAGGACCAAGAGGCTAGGACTTTTAAGGGTAATTTGATGAGCAGTGGGCTAGCAAATTGAGACTGTTCATTGAGTGGGGATGAAATCACACAGGGGTCAAGGTTGTCTTCATGCTTCCTGTCGGTTTCTGGGTAGGGTTCATAGGTTACTGGTCCACTTGGTGTCGGATGGTCTACCAGAATGCTGTGTCTGAAAAATATCTCAAACCCAGTCTTAGATTTTTGTTATCTATAGGAGCAATTGGGGAAGCTACAAATATTGTGAATAAAGGTTATGGGAGCAGGAATCCCTGATGATTTCCGCCAATTAAACATTTGCATACCATAAAGAAGGTTGGCATGACCTACAGTCCATTGTTCAAGAGAAAAACAAGTTTGTTAATATTGCAGGCAGCCCTGGGTGCTAGGATATGCATGGAGGGAGAAAAAAACATAAGTATAATAGATATCTTATGGTTTACATCTTAACAAAATTTGGGCCCTTGTTACAATTCTAACCTTGTGATATTTTATTAATGTTAGAAAAGGGGTTTCAGTGTCACAACCTGGAAACACATTCAGGTATCAGATGTGATGGGGCTTGCAGTGAGGACACTGCACCTCAGCCTGGAGAAATACACATGCATATCCAGGGTAACCTGTGTGACAGGTGTGTGATAGTAACACACTTTAGCACATTGTGGAGACACTTTACATACACCCTATGGACACAGAGTGATAGATGTGGGCTACTGATACTCCAACGCAACTTCAATATGCGTATGCTACAGGCACAACACAAGGTGTGTGACAGGTAAGAGGTACATGCAACTAGTACATCAAGGGTCTGAGAAATAGAAGTGAGGTGTTGACACACCATAGCAAGTATGGGGACACAAGTACATTAATAATCCATGGAGACTTGCGTGACAGGCATGTAATAGAGACAGCATGTTGCCCGCTATGTGGGCCATACACACACAATTACAGAATATCTATGAGCTAAGGTGATGATGAAGGGGGCCCAACCTGGTTAGGGAAAACAGCTTCCTCTCCCTCATTACTGCAGATTTGGCGATGTGTTGTTGGTGATCAGAAGAGAGCAACTCAGTTCAGGTTAGAATTTTCCTGATGACTTCGCAATCAACCTTTGCTTCCTAAGACCTGGGCCAAGCTCCTCCCCGGTCTGGGAGATGATTTTAGCAGATGCACAGATACATCAAATGGCGTGAGTGGACACCCTGAGAAAGTTGGTTCTTTCTTCTTTTCACTTTCCCTCTTGATTGTTGCAGGAGAAAGCTTTGGTTCACTACTGAGTCTCTAATGCTTCCGTCATTAATTTTTCAACAACTGAAGCAGTCTGTGACTCACAACCCTGAGCAAGGTACATGAGCTTGCTGGGGCCTAATAGCATTTTTATTAATTGCTCCATTTTCATGATTGATTGTCATTTATGGCAAGTAAAATTGTTTTTCTCATTTACCAGAGATGTAAGCTTTCTTTTTAGAATATAATAAGTTAAGAAAAAGAAAGCAATAGGAGTCTGAGGAGTATGCGGGAATGGGGGAGGGGGAATGAGGGAGAATTAAAAGAGAAAAAATGTCCATTTAAAAAGAAGTAATAGCCGGGCTCGGTGGCTCAGCCTGTAATGCCACGCTTTGGGAGGCTGAGGTGAGTGGATTGCCTGAGCCCGCGGGTTCGAGACCCACCTGGGCAACTTGGCGAGACCTCATCTCTACAATAAACCAAAAAATTACCCAGGCATGGTAGCGCATGTCTGTAGTTCCAGCTACTTGGAAGGCTGAGGCGGAAGGATCGCCGGAGCCCAGCAGGTTGAAGCTGCGGTGGCTGGGAGCAGCCACTGCACTCCAGTCTGGATGAGAGAGTGAGACTCTAACTCAAAAAAATAAAATAAAAAGAAGTAATTAGGCCGGGCTCCGTGGCTCAACCTGTAATCCCAGCACTTTGGGAGGCTGAGGCAAGTGGATTACCTGAGCCCATGGGTTTGAGACCAGCCCGGGCAACTTGGTGAAACCTCATCTCTACAAAAGATAAAAAATTAGCCGGGTGTGGTAGCAGTGCCTGTAATTTCAGCTATTTGGAAGGCTGAGGCGGAAGGCTTGCTGGAACCCAGCAGGTCGATGCTGGAGTGGTCATGAGTGCATGGCATTCCAGCCTGGGTGACAGTGTGAGACTCCAACTAAAAAAAATAAATAAATAAATAAATAAAAATAAATGTAATCTACATATGCAGAATTAAAAACAAGAACCACACATCACAAGAGATGCAGAAAAAGCATTTGATAAAACCAACATCCCTTAATAAAAACCCTCTACCATCTAGGCATCAAAGGAACATACCTCAAATAATAAGAGTCATTCTATGGCAAACCCACAGACATTATACTGAATGGACAGAAGTTGAAAACATTCCTTCTAAGAACTGGAACAAGACAAGGATTTCCACTCTCACCATTTATATTTAACATACTATGAAAAGTCCTAACTATCAGGCAAGAAAAAGAAATAAAAGATATCCAAGTAGGAAAAGAGGAAATCACATTATTTTTCTTCACAGACAATATGATTGTTTATCTAGGAAATCTAAAATATTCCACCAAAAGACTGCTAGACCTGATAAGTGACTTGAGTAAAGTCTTGGGATACAAAAATTAATACTTAAAAACCATTGGCACCAGATGTGGTGGCTCACACCTTTAATCTCAGCATTTTGGCAGGCAGAGGTGAGAAGAATGCCTAAGCCCAGGGGTTTGAGACTAGCATAGGCAACTTGGCAAGATCTTGTCTCTACATTAAATAAGTAAAAATTAGCTAGGTGTGGTGGTGCACTCCTGTAGTTCCAGCTTGAAAGACTAAGGCAGAAGGATCGCCTGAGCTCAGCAGATTCAGGCTGCAGTGACTGTAGGCAGGCCATTGCACTCCAACCTGGGTGTCAAAGTGAGATTCCCACTCTAAATTAATTAATTTATTAGTTAACTATACATAAACATTTTTATACCTGAACAACATTGAAGCTGAGAACCAAATCAGAAATACAATCTCATTTACAATAAACATGCAAAAATACCTGGGGCTATATCTAACAAGGCGAGAGATCATGAGAACTGTAAAGCACTGCTGAAAAATGAAAGATGACACAAGCATATAGAAAAAACATTCCCTGCTCATGGATTGGAAGCATCAATGTCATTAAAATGTTCATAGTGCCCAAAGCAATCTACAGATTCAATGCAATCCCTATCAAACTAGTGTCATTATTCACAGATCTAAAAACAACCCACAATATTTAAATTCATATGGAAGAAAAAAGAGTCAGAATAGCCAAAACAATCCTAAGCAGAATGGACAAGACCTGAGGCATCACATTGCCTAACTTCACACTCTACTACAAAGCTACAGTAAACAAAATAGTACTCGTACAAAAATAGACACATAGACCTGTGGAACCGAATAAAGAACCCAGAAACAAAGTCACCAACCTACAACCAAGTGATATTTTACAAAGTTGGCCAAAATAAACATTGGAGAAAAGACACCCTATTCAATAAATTATTCTGGGAAAGTTGACTGACTATATGCAGAATAATGAAACTTTCCTCCTCACTGTATAAAAAAATTAACTCACAGTGGGTTAAAGACTTCAGTGTATGACCTCAAACTATAAATATCCTAGAAGAGAATGAAAATATGTTCTTTGCAGCAACATGAATGGAACTGGAGATCATCATCCTAAGTAAACTGACTCGGAAATATGAAACCAAACACTGCATGTTCTCATATTATTTTCCAAAGATGGAAATAATAGACACTGGGGACGTCAATAACAATAATGGGGGAATGGGAAAAGGGGTTAGGTTTCAGAAACTACCTATGGGGTAAAATGTTCACTATTTGGCAAATGGACCACCCGGGACCCAATCCCTTCCACTATACAATGTGTTCATGTAACAAATATACATGTGTACTGCCTGAATCTAAAATAAAAATACATATTTTAAAAAGAAAGCCTAGAAAACACTTTTCTGGACATTGACCTAGGCAGTGAATTCATGACCAAATCCTCAAGAGCAAATGCATCAGAACCCAAAATTGACAAGTGGGACCCAATTACACTAAGAGCTTCACATGAAAACAAACAAACAAAAAAACACACAAAATAAAACCATCAACAGAGTAAAGAGATACCCAACAGAATGGGAGAATATATTTGCAAACTATGCATCCAACAAATGACTAATATCCAGACTCTATACAAAATGTAAACAAATTAACAGGAAAAAACAAATAACCCCATTAAAAAGTGGATGAAGTGTATATCTTTTTCTCAAAAGAAGATGTTTAAAAAAGGCAACCAAACATATGAAACAATGCTCAAAAACACTAGACATCAGAGAAAAGCAGATCACAACCACAACAAAATATCATCTGACACTAGTCAGAATGGCTATTATTAATAAGTAAAAAAAACTTGTTGATGAGGTTATGAACAAAAGGGAACACTCATATACTGTTGGTGGGAATGTAAACTAGTTCAGCATCTGTGGAAAACAGTTTAGAGATTTCTCAAAAAACTACAAATAGATTCATCACCCAAGCCAGCAATCCCACTATTGGATATACACCCAAAAAAGCATAAATCGTTCTACCAAAAAGATACCTGCACTCATATGTTTATTGCAACACAATTTACAACAGCAAAAACATGAAACTATCCTAGATGCCCATCAACAGTGGATTTGATAAAGAAAATTTGGGATTCTACTCAGTCACAAAAAAACTATAAAATCATAACATTTGCAGCAATGTGAATGCAGAACTGGAGGCCGTTATTCTAAGCCAATTTACACAGAAACAGAAAACCAAATATTGCACTTTTCACTTATACGTGGGCACTTAAGACTGAGAATACATGGGTATAAAGATGGGAGCACCGGGCTCGTGGCTCAGCCTGTAATCCCACGCCTTTGAGAGGCTGAAGTGAGTGGATTGCCTGGGCCTGCGAGTTCGAGACCCGCCTGGGCAACTTGGTGAGACCTCATCTCTACAATAAATCAAAAATTAGCTGGGCGTGGTAGCGTGCACCTGTAGTTCCAGCTACTTGGAAGGCTGAGGCAGAAGGATCGCCAGAACCCAGCAAGTCGAGGCTGTAGTGGCCGGGAGTGGTCACTGCACTCCAGTCTGGGCAACAGAGTGAGACTCCAACTCAAAAAAAAAAAAAGATGGGAACAACAGATACTGGGGATTCCTAAGGCAGGGGAGGGAGGGAAGGGAGCAAGGTTTACAAAATTATCCATTGGGTACCATTCTCATCATTTGGGTGATGGGTTTAATAGAACCTCAAACTTCACCATCTTGCAACATACCCATGTAACTAACCCACACATGTATGCCTTGTATCTTAAATAAAATTAAAAAACAAATATTAACTTCACTTATACAAATATCCTTACCACTCCTATTCAGCATAGTACTGAAAGCCCTTGCCAAGGCAAGAGAAATAAATAAAGGGTATCCATGTTGGAAAAAAAGAAATTGTCTCTGTATGCCAATGATATGATCTTATACCTAGAGAGTCCTAAAAGCTCCTCCAAAGACTCTTGGACTTAATAAATGAATTCAGTCAAGTTTCAGGATAAAAAATCAACACACACAAATCGGTAACACTGCTATACATCAATAGTGACCAAGCTGAGAAACAAATCAAGAACTCAATTCCATTTACAAAAGCAGTCAAAAAGCTAAAATATCTAGGAATATATTTAACCAAGGAAGTGAAAGATCTCTACAAGGAGAACTACAAAATACTGATGAAAGAAACTGAAGAGAATGCAAACGAGTAGAGAACATATCATACTCATGGATTGGAAGAGTGAAAATTGTTAAAGTGACCATATTACCCAAAGTAACCTACAGATTCAATGCAATTATTGTCCAACTATCAATGTCATTTTTCACAGAATTAGAAAAAACATTCCTAAAATTTATATGGAACCACAAAAAGTGCCAGAATAGCCAAAGCAATTCTAAGCAACAAGAACAAAGCTGGAAGCATTACATTACCTGACTTCAAATCATACTACAAAACTGCAGAAACCAGAACAGCATGGTACTGGCACAAGAGCAGATGCATGAACCAATGGAACAGAATAGAGAATCCAGAAATAAATCCAAACACCTACAACCAATTGATCTTTCATAAAGCAGTCAAAAACATACACTGGCAAAGGACACCCTATTCAACAAATTGTGCTGGGAAAATTGGATAGCTACATACAGAAAAATCTTGATCCCTGGACCTCACCATATACAAAAATTAAGATGGATTAAAGACTTAAATATCGGACCTGAAACCATAAAAATCCTAGAGAAAAACATGGAAAACTCTTCTGGACATTGGCCTAGGGAAACAATGAATGCCTAAGACCCCAAAAGCTAATGCAACAATAACAAAAATAAATAAGTGGGACTTAATTAAATGGAAAAGTTTCTGCACAGCAGAAGAAAGAATCAAGGGTAAATAGGCAATCTACAGAATTGGAGAAGATATTCACAAACCATACATCTGATGAAGGACTAATATCAGGAATCTATAAAGAACTCAAACAAATCAGTAAGAAAAAACCAGATAACTCCACTAAAAAGTGGGTAAATTACATGAACAGACATCTCTCAAAAGAAGAGGTACAGATGGCTAACATTAAAAAAAATGCTCAGCATCAGTAATTGTCAGGAAAATGCAAATTAAAACCACAATGAGATACCATTTACTCCAATCAGAATGACCATTACTAAAAAATTCAAACAATAGATACTGACATGGATGTGATGAAAAGGGAACACTAATACACTGTTGGTGGAAGTGCAAATTAGTACAACCTCTATAGAAATTGGTGTGAAAATTCCTCAAAGAACTAAAAATAGATCTGCCATTTGATCCAGCAATTCCACTGCTAGGTATCTACTCAAAGGAACAGAGACTGCTATACCAAAAAAACAAAAAACAAAAACCTTCACTCAGATATTGATCACAGCAGAATTCACAGTTGCAAAGATATAGAATCAACCCAAAGGCTCATCGACTTATACCATGAAATATTACTCAGCTGTAAAAACAAAATGAATTCATGTATTTGCCGCAAATTGGGTCAAATTGGAGTACAGCATCCTATGTGAACTGATGCAGGAACAGAAAACAAAACACTGCATGCTCTCACAAGAGGGGATTTTAAAAAACTGGAATTTATTTATTAATTTGTATTTATTCTTACATGTTTAAACTTCAGTCACCTTCAAAGCACTCGCCATCTGATGCAATACACCTATCAAGATGCTCTTTCCACTGCTTAGTTTTTGAACTTGTCAATTTTGATGTCTTCTGGTGCTTCTGCTGGTTTTTTATTTCACCTCTTCCACAGCAGCAAAATTTTCCCCTTTGAGGACTTTTTTCATCTGGGGAAACAAAAAAAAAAGTCACTTGGAGCAATGGGGTAAATGGGGGGGGGTGAGACATGGCATCATGTCATTTTTGGTCAAAAACTGCTGAACACTCAGAGCAGTGTGGGCAGGTGCATGTTGGAAGAACTAGTCACCTGTTTGTCACAAATCAGGATGTTTCTTCTACAAATCGTGATGTAACCTTCTCAAAACATCCAGATAAAAACTTTGGTTGACTGTTTGATCTAGAGGAACAAAGGAGCCAACCCTGCAAAAGATAATTCTGTGGTACTACAAGGAGCCAACCCTGCAAAAGATAATTCTGTGGTTTTGGGGGGGCCACTTTGTGTAAAGGGAGCTAAGCTGAGGATCTGCAGTTATATAATAAGCTATAATGGATTGGAGACTTAAAAGAAGAAAGATGGGAAGTGATAAAGGAATGATATGTCACTTATTGAGTGTAATATGCACAGCTGGGGGTGGTGGGTGCACTTAAAGCCCATACTATTCATCCGTGTAACCAAAAACTATATGTACCCCCTAAAGCTATTGAAATACAAGAACACACACAAACACAAACCATCTTGACCTTCTATTTCCTACTGAAGTCCTACCTACTCTAGATACTTGTCATACTTGGTGCTGCTGTTCTCATATTTTTCATAGAATCTCTTTCCAATATTTTCTTCATTATTTCTAGGCTACTTCTCTCAATTTGGATAAAGACTACCTGAGCACACATTTCTTTGTGGGTTTGTTTATTGCTGTTAACACATATCTAGGCAAGTCTTTGAGCTAGATAAGATGTTAAGTAATGCTTTCCTTACTCTTCCACCTCTTTGTGCTCTCACTCTCTCCTTACTATTTCTTTACTGTAAGTTTATTTTTTTCTTAGTTCACATAAGTGAAAAAATAATATCACACCTTGTATAAACAAGAATTTCATAAGAGTCAAGATTCCATCATAGCCATGATCTCAACTTAAACCTCTCATATCTTAGACCTCAGCATCCCCTAATATCTTTATTTCTTCTCAGGTTTCACAGATACTTTTCTCTTCTAGTTATTTATGTTATTGTCAATGGATAACACCAGTGTAGCACTAATAATTTTCTATAATTTTCTAACTGAACAAATAATTTTCCAAAGATAGACTCCACACCCCTTGTAGAGAATGTCATTCCAACTATAAATAAAATGAACATTACTTTTTTTTTTTTAGTTGTAGTCTCACTCCGTCGCCCAGGCTAGAGTGCAGTGGCATGCTCATGGCCACCCCATCGTCAACCTGCTGGGCTCCGGTGATCCTTCCTCCTCAGCCTTCCAAGTAGCTGGAACTATAGGTGCACGCTACCATGCCCAGGTAATTTTTTTTTTTTAATTGTAGAGATGAGGTCTTGCCAACTTGCCTGGGCTGGTCTCAAACCCACAGGCTCAGGCAATCCACTTGCCTTGGCCTCCCAAAGTCTGAGCCACCAAGCCCAGCTGACCATTACTTTTTAATCAAGATCATGAAATTCCAAATTTTCATCTCAGAGTTCAAATGCCTATTTTTCATACCTGTATAGATGCTGCCTCTGCTATAGCTGCTCCTAGATAAATGACACATTTTTAGAAGTTATACACTGTATCTCAGAGAATTCAGTAAAGAATATTGTGTGAAAAATTGTGACTTCTGTAGTTGAAGGACAAACTTCTGTAGTTTAAAGAGACAGAAGAATGCTACCCTGAGGAATCTAGAGGCATGGTGTTGAGAGAGGAGTAAGCAAGAAGCCAGTTAGGCAGACAGTTAGGGTGGGTCTCCGATAGGACTCCATTTTACCTGGAGAAACAGCTGCAAGCTGCAGACTCTGGACAAAAGCCACACCCATTCCCTTTTTGCTTACTTTCTCTTTTTTCTTTTTTAAACAATTATTATTAACTTTTAATTTTTTATTTTAAAGATGTGGGGTACAATTCAGGATTAGGTATACAAATGATCATTATGCAGGTACCCTTGTTGATGAGGTGTGTGCCCCCTTCCCCAGGCAGATTCCCACTACTGCCAATCCCCCCTCCTGGCAGTTTCCCTCTATTGCCAAGGCTTTTCTTATAGTATTATGATAAATGTTCAAGGTCCACTTATGAGTGAGAACATGTGATACTCAGTTCTTTGTTTCTTTGAAAGATCACTCAATATTATAGACTCTAAGTCCATCCAGTTTGCTGTGAAGTTCATGATTTTGTTTTTCTTTATGGCTATGTAATATTCCATTATGTATATGTACTGCATTTTTAAAATCCAGTCCTCTTTTGATGGGCAGCATGGTTGGTTCCATGGTCTTGCTACTGTGAACAATGCTGCAATAAACATACATGTGCAGGTATATTTTTGTAGAGTGATTTGAGTTATTCCAGGTATATTCCCAATAGGAGAATTGCGGAGTTGTATGGAAGGTCAATTTTTAGATCTTTTAGGAATCTCCACACTGTTTTCCACAGAGGCTGTACTAGTTTGCACTCCCACCAACAGTGTAGAAGTGTTCCCTTTTCACCACATCCTCTTCAGCCTCTGTTGTTTTTTGAGTTATTAATGATGGCCATCCTGACTGGAGTTAGTTGATATCTCAGTGTGGTTTTAATTTGCATTTCTTTGATGACTAATGAGGCTGAGCATTTTTTCACATATCTGTTGGCTGCTTGTTTGTCTTCTTTTAACAGCTGTCTATTCATATATTTTGCCCACTTTGTACTGGGGCTTTTTTTTTCCTTTTTAGCACGTTTGAGTTCCTTGTAGATCCTAGATGATAAGCCTTTTTCAGATATACAGTTGAAAAGCATTTTTCCCAGTCTGTAGGCTGTTTGCTCTCTTGATGGTTTCTTTGGCTTTGCAGAACCTTGTCAGTTTGATGAGGTCCTACTTGTCTATCTTATTTCTTTTTTTTTTTTTTTTTTTTGAGTTGGAGTCTCACTCTGTTACCCAGACTGGAGTGCAGTGGCCGCTCCCGGCCACCGCAGCCTCGACCTGCTGGGCTCCGGTGATCCTTCCGCCTCAGCCTTCCAAGTAGCCGGAATTATAGGCATGTGCTACCACACCTGGCTGATTTTTTTAATTTATTGTAGAGATGAGGTCTCGCTGCTCAGGCGAGTCTCGAACCCGCAGGCTCAGGCAATCCACTCACCTCAGCCTCCCAAAGGCGCAGGATTACAGGCTGAGCCACCGAGCCTGGCTATCTATCTTATTTCTTATGGCATAGGCACTTGGGATTTTGATCAGGAATGGGTTGCCAGTTCCAATTTCCATAAAGGTGTCTCCTGCATTTTCTAAGGTTCTTATAGTTTGAGGTTTTACATTTAGGTCTTTGATCCATTTAGAGTTGATTTTTTGTGTATGGTGATAGGTAGGGATCTTGTTTTAATATTCTGTATGTGGTCAGCCAGTTTTCCCAGCACCATTTACTGAATAGGTTCTCCTCT
>NW_007231826.1:0-11925 GCF_000164805.1 Carlito syrichta | reverse complement strand
TTCTACACTGTTGGTGGGAGTGTAAACAGTGCAACCTCTGTGGAAAGCAGTGTGGCGATTCCTAAAAGCTCTAAAAATTGACCTTCCATATGACCCTGCAATCCCCATACTGGGAATATACCCTGAAGAACACAAATCACTCTATAAAAAAGATACCTGCACACGTATGTTTATCGCAGCATTGTTCACAATAGCAAGAACCTGGAAACAACCATGCTGCCCATCAAAAGAGGACTGGATTAAAAAAATGTGGTACATATACACGATGGAATACTACGCAGCCATAAAAAAGAACAAAATCATGAATTTCGCTGCAACCTGGATGGAACTAGAGTCTATAATACTGAGTGACCTCTCACAAAAACAAAAATCCGAATATCACATGTTCTCACTCATATAATGGACCTTGAACATCCAATGCAATACTATGAGAAAATGACGGATGGTACTGGGAACCTACGGGGGGGAGGGGGATGGGATTAACAGTAGCAAATATCTGTCAGGGGATGGGAAAACACTTCTTATCTACAGGGTGCCTGAATGAAACGTCATTGTACACTTACCCTTAGCTGTACCCCACAAAACCATAATAAAAACTACTGATTAATGAAAAAAAAAAGAAAGAGAGGAGAGTGAGAAGGAAATCAGACATACATACCAACTAACAGGTGGAAAAGAGACAAAAGGCCAGAGAGAAGTGAAAAAAACACAGAAGGAAAATTCCCTAAAGAATACTGGTAGCTTCACAGAGGAAGACCAATAAAATCATGAAACAGATAGTGTAAGTCAGAAAGCAAACAAAAGTGAGCAAAACATACAGTCAGAATTATAAAATCAAAAGTCAAAATAAGAGATCAGACTAGCTCTAGAATCTTTCCTGAGGGTCTAAATTCACTTCAGCTCTGATCTCCAGCCTCTCCCCTTTGTTTTTGTTGCAGGCAGCTAGCCTGCTGCCTGGGAGGTCTGCGAAGCTTAGTTGTCTCTGTCTGTTCAGCGTATGGGATGGCCTTTGTCTCCTGTTTAATGACGTTAACTTAGGATCCGAGGTGGAGTCTATGATAGGTGGGTGGGGCAATCCAAATCTGCCTGGAGAATGGCCGAGGTGGCAGCTTCACTTTCGGGAATCTTTTCTCTCTGCTCATCTGGGTCTCCGGGCGAGAGGCACCGGGGATCAGCTGCACAGCTGGGTGCTGGATCTGGGGTTTCACCAGCAGGCTGGGGTGAAGGACAGGGTCAGGTGTTCCCTCCTCTGGAGCTGGGAACCTCCAATCAGCACCTTACACAAGTTGGGTTTCTGTTCCCTTACACAAGCTTGGGGTCACGCTCTGAGTGCCTCAGCCAGGGTGCCCCCAGGGATCCAGAGCTCCAAAGCTCCAAAGGGCAGGTGGTGGCCCTGAGTCCCTCACAGGGTACTTCAGCCAGAAATGGGACCAGTATCTCTGAGGGGCGGGCGCCCAGAGCCTCCCTGGGTGACCGGCAGCTTGGTGCTGGGTGCTGGGTGAGATGATGTAGTCAGGGAGGGAGCCGAGACCTGGGACTCTTGCAGAGGCGAGAGTCACTTATAGTGGAGCAGCAGCAGCCGGGGCCCACAATATCTGGCCCTGCGTGGGACCGAAAGTCCCCGGGCCTTGTACCAGTGTGGCTGGTGGTGGGCAGGGGGTAGAAGGCAGAGGAGCTGCGCCTAGACTCATGACAGCAGCCCTGATGTGCAGCCGGTGGTACGCCTGCCCCACCAGCAGGCGAACTGAGCATTCCTCCCAAGTCCATCGTGGGGCACTTGCCAGACAAGTGAAGAGAGTTCTCACTCTTTAGCTCTGATTGGCTTCCATCGGTACTTCCTTTGCTGGGAGACCACACAACCCACCCAGGTTGCTCCTGCCTCTGCTTCTGCCTCAGCGGTCCATGGTGCTGCCGTTCTTTCTTGCCACGGATGAAAGTACAGCTCTCTGATGGGAAGGTAGGTCAGGTTCATATTTTAAATTCTTTTTGCGTTGGTGCTTCCCCCACTTTCCTAACTGTGGGAAACCCAACATATAGCACTGAGGAGTTAAGAAGTCACAGCCTCACTTGAGTTGTATTAGTATTAATTACTTCCACAGATCTTGGATAATTGAAACAATTACTCTTCATTTCAGCTCCAGGGCCTGGAATGGATGGTTTCCCTGTATAATAACAATTTGAACGGAATCTTAGCTGATGAAATGGGGCTAGGAAAGACCACACAGACCATTGCACTCATCACTTATCTGATGGCGCACAAAAGACTCAATGGCCCCTATCTCACCATTGTTCCCCTTTCATAAGTAAAGTCATTCATTCCACAGTCATCATTCTGTATGTCGCAGCGTGCCCTATCAGCAGCTGCCCTTGTGTCCACTTAAGGGAGGATTGTGGCAGGTAGCAGGATTACCAAGAACATGTCATCTGGATTTAGCTTTTAGTTTCCTATCCCTCCCCACCCTGGCCTTTCTGATTGGCTGTTTAAGCACGGGGCCAAGTGAGCATATCAGCCATTAGCATCACTGTCTACACAGCTTGCATGCTGCACAGTGGGCCTCATTCAACATCACTCTTCAAGTGGCTGATGGGGGAAGGTGCTTGCATTTGTCTTTTAGGTTTCTCTGATTTTTCCTTATTCCATTTCTGAAAGTTTTACACACACACACACACACACACACACACACACACACACACACACACACTGGGGGTGCCAAAAAATGTATGCACATTTTAAAAGGTGTTCGCCATAATGTCTGGGTGGTGATGATAACCACTTTGAGCACCTCTTGTAATTATAGAAGTCAAATGTGACTTGCCCATTCATCTTATTGAGAATTACAATTTTAATACAGCTTTTTTCTTTCTTAAAATGAATATCATACATTTTTGGTACCCTCTTATATATAAATAAAGATTATACACTTTTTTTGAGTAGAAGTTTCTGTCACCTAGGCTGGAGTACAGTGCACACTCACAGCCACTGCAGCCTCGACATGCTGGGCTCAGGTGATCCTTCCACCTCAGCCTTCCAAGTAGCTAGAACTACAGGCACACACCTCCATGCCCAGCTAATTTTTTGATTTATTGTAGAGATGAAGTCTTGCCAAGTTATCCAGGCTGGCCTGGAACTCCTGGGCTCAGGCAATCCTCTCACCTCGACCTCCCAAAGTGCTGGGATTATAGATGTGAGCCATCACTCCCAGCAGATTATGCACTCTTAAATCTTTCTTTATTGGATGTTTTAAACCAAAACATAAGTCAAAGTCATAACTATGAATTCTTGCATTAAAATGACCTCAGCATATGCACTAAGGTTATGTTTCAGTAAGTTTGCTGAGGAAGGACAGGTCTTTGCTGTTTACCATTACAGCCTCAGTGCTTCTCTCACTGGGTGGTTCTTAGTAGGTCTTTAGTGGACACCCTTGAGTGAGGGAATAATAGTTCATACCCACCCTCCCTGGGAGTTCAGGGTTTCTGACTGTGGGTATCAGGTTGCAGCTTTATTCACTGTGGTTTTGCTATAGATCTCGGTGCTGACACAACAAACTCACACCTTGAGTAAGAATAGGAATCTTGTTTTTGTATTTTCTTGAAATTTTGCCTAATAAAAACCATTTGCAGACCTTTTTATATGAAGTATCTGTATCTATAATATTTAGGAATCTTTTGCATTTAATCTGTATTTTGTGTTTTCTTACTCAATGTTATGGTAACACTTTAAGGATTTTTTTAAAAGTCCTTCAATATTTCTTCTCTTGCTCCCTCTTGACAGATTTCTTTAATATTTTCATATGATTTGGTAATTTCTTTTTTCTGAGTTAACTTTTTTCTGAACTCATGTGGCTGTGTCTAAAGATTCCCAAAACCACTCTGACAGTTGCTGTTTTTCAATACTATATTAAAATTTAGTTTTTTTCTCTCTGTATTTATATAATCTTTAACTTATTCTTAGGAGATTTTTTTAATGAACCACATACAAACTTGTCATGCTTTGTGGCAGCTTATTTCTAACTTATCACCTATTCTCACACCTTTAAAATAAAATATGTTAGCTGGACTCGATGGCTAAGCCTGTAATCCCACTCCTTTGGGAGGCTGAGGTGAGTGGATTGCCTGAGCCCGCGGGTTTGAGAACAGCCTGGGCAGCGAGACCTCATCTCTACAATAAATCAAAAAATCAGCCGGGCGTAGTAGCGCATGCCTGTAATTCCGGCTACTTGGAAGGCTGAGGCAGAAGGATCATTGGAGCCCAGCAGGTCAAGGCTGAGGTGGCCGGAAGCGGCCACTGCACTCCAGTCTGGGTGACAGAGTGAGACTCCAACTCAAAAAAATAAATAAATAAATAAATAAAATAAATATGTTGTTGAGATATTTTATATTCTCTAGCCCCTTTCAAGGCGAGACATGAAAATGACTAAGAACATCTTTTAACTGCTGATTTTTATACAAATGTCTTTTTTCTGTACTTTTTTTTGTTGTTCTATAGGACTCTGTCTAACTGGAAATATGAATTTGACAAATGGGCTCCTTCTGTGGTGAAAATTTCTTACAAGGTTTGGAATGCTGTATTTATATATAAATGTGGAAAAGCAAAAAATAGACCCTATTTTTTTCATTCCATATGCACATTTGTGAACTGTACTTGGTTGTAAACTTTTGTCATGTACATCATGTATTAAACCGTGAGAGTTAATCATCCCAAGAAGATTACTGTAATAAACCATAATTACTTTCCAATAGTGAAATCCAGAAGAAAATTTTTAATTATCATATTGCGAGGTTTATGATGAGAGTAATACAAATGACAAATATTGCACATTCTGTGTGCTGCTGACTGGCTTACTGTGGGCTGCTACTGTCTGACTGTTCCTGCAAAGTCAGGCAATCACCCAGGCACCCGGGCTGCCTGCTGCACGCTCCTACAGAAATGGAAGCTTTCAATGGAGCAGCAGGTTCTCTCCTACCACAAGGTCACAGTAACTTCCTTTTCTCTGCCTGCTCCCCCATATGCGCCCCCCTCCCCCCACAGTCTTGGGTGGGGAAACCTTCCTAGAAAGGTCTGAAAAGTGTCAGGACATGTGTGATTTAGCCAAGACTTCTTCATGAATAATGGATCAGTATATGATAATGTGAATATGTGCATTCCTCAGTCACATGTCTGGGCATCATTAAGCTATGAATAGTGAGAACTCATACACATGTACTTCCATTGGATAATAGAGATATTTTTCTTCCCATTCAGGGTACCCCTGCCATGCGTCGTCCCCTTGTCCCCCAGCTATGGAGTGGCAAATTCAATGTCCTCTTGACTACTTATGAGTACGTTATAAAAGACAAGCACATTCCTGCAAAGGTATGTTTTAAAAAAATCTTTTTTTCTCTAATTGTGGGCCATTGCTGTAGAGCATGAAGTATTGCTCAAATCATACTCAGTAGTATAATTTAGTCATTAGATGGCCTGTTTCTTTTTTATTTTTCAAAAAGTCTAATATATTTTGGACATTTGTTTTAATTTCATGCATGCGATTTGTGTGTGTGTGTGTGTGTGTGTGTGTCTGTGGCTGATCCTGAGGCTCTTATCTAGCCTTTCATAGCTATTGAGTTTACATCTCTTAAAAAAATTCACCTGGGTTTCTTCTGCAACACCCTTGAACATGCTCGGGAAAGAAAGAATTGTTTTTGTTGCCCTGGGATATTGTCAGAGTAACTTCATTCCTCTTGTGCCTCTGTCTCTCCAAAGACAAGGAGACACCTCTCCATATGGTCTCTACCATATGAACATTTACCCGAGTTGCAGCTTTTGTGGCATTCCTGTTTTAAGTTTTTCCTGGTGAAATAATAGGCTGTCATTGTTTCAGTTACTCAGGACTGTTTCTGTGACTATTTATTCAGAGCTGAGAAAAAGTTGTCTCTATGACCTACATGTTTCCTAATTTGTATGTCCTAAGTTGTCCTTTAGTCACAAACAAGAAATTTTCTTCCCTTTGATATCATCTTGTCTCCTCATATGTTCATGTAGAATGATGGAAGCACTGTCTTTCATAGATCAAGTAATGAAAATGTAAAACATTTTTTAGTTACTTGTTTTACCCCATGGTGTTTTGAACGCACTGTAATCTGAAACTTAGTTATGTCCAGAATTGAACAGAATCTCTATTTTGGAGTCCGTTCTATGTCTGCATTAAACCTTTGCTCTGGGAACTGAGACTTCCCTTCATGGCATCACAGAAAATAGCTTAAAGGAAATGTGTTCCCAGAGGAGGTTTAATAATGAGATGGCACTGGCAACAATGCTGTGTTCCTACTCCTCATACTCAGAGATAACTTTGGCAGTGTCAAAAATGGTGTGTTTTTAATACTATGACGGGAATGTATTTGTACATTTGAGAACGTTTTTTAAAAAAATTCATGTGTCTTCTCATATGTATTTCAAAATTCATCGGAGATGCCTAGTAATGAGATGCATTGCTTTTATTTGTTACTGAAGAAATGGAGTTATAAAAGGGGTGGTAATTCTTTCCAAGTGAAAGGCCTAATTAGTAGTAGACCCGTTAACAAAATCAAAGAGCTCTGATTCCTTGTTTATTATTTTATAAGCTAAGTTAGGCAGAAAAGTAGATTGAGAACATTTATTTAAAGACATGTTTGTCTGTGGGCCTCTTTTCATGTTATTGGTAAGTCTTGGGCAGTTGATTGTACAACTTTAATTATCCTTTTTTTTTGAGTTGGAGTCTCACTCTGTCACCCAGACTGGAGTGCAGCAGCATGCTCCCAACCACCGCAGCCTCGACCTGCTGAGCTCTGGCGATCCTTCCACCTCAGCCTTCCAAGTGGCCAGAACTACAGGTGCATGCTACCATGCCCGGCTAATTTTTTATTTATTGTAGAGATGAGGTCTTGCCAACTTGCCCAGGTGAGTCTTGAACCTGTGGACTCAGGCAATCCACTCACCTCAGCCTCCCAAAGTGTGGGATTACAGGCTGAACCACTGAGACCGGCTTTTAATAATCCTTAAACACTGTTCTTAGAGGTGGTGGAGGAAGGAAAAAAAATCTGGTAATTTTTTTAACCTGTAAATTCCAGCCTGATTTATGAGTTTATTCATTTTCCCCCAGCATGACTGGTGCTTCTAATGAGGAAGGCAAGGACTGTACAGAATACTTTTCTCATCTCTCTTCTCTCTCTAGGAGTTTTGCAGCAGGATCTGGGGACATCAGAGCAACAGATGTTTTTCTTGACCAGTGCCACTGTTTTGTAGAGAATGGATAGGCTTAGTGGAACATTCCTTATTGTTCTCATTTTAAGAAACTGAGAAATGTCTTAAGAGGGCTAAAGGGTGAGGCATGAGAGAGGAATGGATCCGCGTAGACTTAGGAAAGAGGATCATGCCCTAAGCATTCTGAGCTTTTTAAGTGATAGTCATGTCAGGGGAGTATGTTGTATTTAATTTTGCACTCCTGGAATAAGTGGAAGAATGACATTTTTGTACTACCCTCTCTGCCAGTGAGTATATAACTTTTCATTTTAGATAAAAGAGGTGTCCTAGACCTAGCAGGTAAGGGAGGTGTGTGAATTGAGGAAACCTGGTTATTAGAGCTGATTTTTTAAAGGAAGCAGGACGTCCAGATTTTTATGTGAAATATTCCAACTTTTAAATGTTAGCAACCAATCCAAACAAAACAAAACACTGAGCCAAGCCCTCAAGGTAGTAGCTAGCCAGTATAATAGAAAAGAAGGCATGAAGCCAAGAGTATCTTAGCTATAGATACCTGCTAGTGTCATCTCAAAAAAATCAGTCATTGCCTTCTTCTTCAAGTGGACACCTATATTCTATGCCTACCATAAGCAGAGGCAGCCTGACTATGACATAGGGACAGCTGTCATGATGCAGTATTAATAGAAAGAGCATTGGATGGGGAGATGTAGGATTCAGGCACAGAATCAACTGTTTCATTCTGGACCCAAGTCTCCTTCTTTGTAAAAGGATGATTTGGAATCCCATGGTCTGTATAGAATATGGTTGCTTTAACATTCCATTATTACAAGATGTCTTACGTGATCTATCAGGCATGGAAAATAGTCTGTTTGTTGAGATTCTTTTATCTTAAGGAAAATCATATAGTGTCATGTACAAAGTATGGGTTATTTGGTTTTCCACACCACCACTTGCCTGCAAGTACAAGGGTGAGATTGGTAGTCGTGTGGCACTGCCAGAGGAGGGGGGAAGGAGGGACACAAAACACCACAAAGGGCACCTGATCCTAAACCAGAGGAAGTGAGGACCAATTGAAGGCCCAAACTTCACCTGCACATATATTACTTATATACCCAATATTACTTATATACCCAGTTGGTTACTGACTTGTAACCAACACCTTTATAATAAAATAAAGTAAAAAAAAAAGAAAAGAAATAGTTGTATTTTCCTTTGCTTATCACATGTTGGTCCTTCCTCTTGTGTTTTAGATTCAGTGGAAATATATGATAGTGGACAAAGGCCACTGAATGAAGAATCATCACTGCAAGCTGACTAAGGCCTTGAACACTCACTATGTGGCCCCCAGAAGGATCCTCTTGACTGGGACCCTGCTGCAGAATAAGTTTCCTGAACTCTGGGCCCTCCTTAACTTCCTCCTCCCCACAATTTTCAAGAGCTGCAGCACATTTGAACAGTGGTTTAATGCTCCATTTGCCATGACTGGTGAAAGGGTACTGGTCTAACTTTTGTTTTTTCCACTGCATGACAATGAAATGAAATGAAAGGGCCTAAAGCTAAGAACATTACAGCCACAGAAAACTCACAGGGTGGTTTACAATGGCACTTATTTTATGAGGTCAGTCAGAGCGTAGACATGGTCTTGTTCCAGGGTTATTTTCCCCGCTTAAGAAAATAGGCCAGCTGGGCTTGGTGGCTCAGCCTGTAATCCCGTGCTTTGGGAGGCTGGGGTGAGTGGATTGCCTGAGCCTGCGGGTTTGAGACCCGCCTGGGCAACTTGGTGAGATCTCATCTCTACAATAAATAAAAAAATCAGCCAGGCATGGTAGTGCATACCTGTAATTCCGGCTACTCAGAAGGCTGAGGCGGAAGGATCATCAGAGCCCATCAGGTTGAGGGTGCGGTGACTGGGAGCGACCACTGCACTCCAGTCTGGGCAACAGAGTGAGACTCCAACTCAAAAAAAAAAAAAGAAAGAAAGAAAATAGGCCTAGTGGTGCATGGGGGCATTGTAACCCCTTTGTCTTTTGCCAGTATGTTTACCAGGCTACCAGAAAATGTTCTTGACCTATGGAATGCTTAACTGCACTGGGCCACAGGGACAATGAACATGGGGGTATTTGTTGAATTAATTTTATGAGACCAAATCAACGAACTAAATGCAAGCTTTAAAACAAATCTTTTCCTTGTTATAAACTTGGACTTCCCTTTGAAGTATTTCCACATAAAGAGTTTGTGTGTAAAACAGAACTAGTTTATGCTAATTTTTTGCACACTTTTTTTTAGATTTTTGTATGAATTTCAGTTTGCTGTGTATATACAGACTTCTCCTGGAGTAGCCACTTTCAGATTTCTTATTACCATTCCTTCAGCTGTTTTCTCTTAGAACTCACTTATGAAAGGAAGACATGGGCCATTGCAAGAAAAGAAATGGGCACATGTCATTTTGATTAGTGGTTCCTTAATGATAGGAATGCAAAGCTACAAATGCTTTAGGAAAATTTATGTTTACGCTATCCAACCCTTTCATTGTGAGGTACTTCATAGGCACATTTGCCATTTGTCAGTAGTTAAGTCATTGGCTTGCCCATTTGTAGAAAGTAGTGGCCCCCTAGAGGTTAATAGGAGAAGAAGTGAGAGAAAGCAGGGGATTTTATAACTAGGACTAAACTTGAACCAGATCAGGGCTGAGAAAAGGAAGGAGTTAAGGTAGAGACACTTGGAGATCCCCCAGCGTACACTGGGTCTACTCTTGTTATTCCTCTTTTTGTGTTCAAGCCCTTGTTGTCTCAATCTGTTTCTGTGTCTTAGACAATGAAAGTGAAAGGCCTAACTTAAGGCTTCAGCTTTAAGTAGGAGCACATTCACTATTGCCCCTTTTCTCCTGTTCTGACTTTCTTCACTCAGGCTTTATTGCCAATCATACTCCATAACATTTGGAGCTTTTAACACTACTGATGTAAAGCTGGTGACTTCTGGACTCTTTTCCTCAGAACTCAGCATTAAGGCAAAGTTACCTATAAAGACACCATGTTATTACCTCTTGGTAGATAGGTGGGAAGAGAATTCAGAGATGTTTGTGACAGGTATAAACCTGGCTGTAATTCACATAAAATTTCAATCATGCATTGAGACATGTAATAAGTGTTACATAAAGATTTGTTACATGAAACATCCTTTTATACAAAAAAAATTCATGTAAGTTTCTCTTGTAGGTGGACTTAAACGAAGAAGAAACTATATTGATTATGAGGAGTTGGCATAAAGTGTTAAGACCATTTTTACTGAGGAGACTGAAGAAAGAAGCGTAATCCCAGTATGTTGCCAATTCAAAAATCGTTATTTTTTTCTCTTGCAAATATATTTGAAGTGTCTGACCATGAAATTGTGTTTCTAAAACAGCAGGCTCATATTGTAGTTATTGGCATCTTGAAAATTTCTTAAAGTGCCTTTCTATTTGATAGGGCTAGAGAGAAAAGGGAAATTACACATTTTAAGCCTTATTTCCAAAAGCAGATTTTATAAAATTATCAAATTTGTTAAGCCTCATTACATTTTAATTTTAGACGTTTTTCTTTAAGTTACTGCCCTCACTTGAGTTCCCTCTTGCAGGCACTACAGAATTTTTCTGCTTGTAAGCTAAGTAAGGATTTGACTTTGGGACTTGTATCATTATTGAAGGACATAGTAAACATTTCCAGGTTTCATGGATGTTTATTCAATATTTGATGTTTGTGATGTTACCACTCTGATAGTAAGTCAAATAGAGTTACTGCAAATTACAGAAACATCGCCTAGTTATTCTGGGACATGATTTTTGTCCCGCACCATGGAAATTAAGTTCCTGTGAACACTTTAAGCAAGTATTTTTCAGGTTGCTTTTTTGGAAACTGCATTTTCAGTGCTGTTGAATATCTTTTGGGCTCTTAGAACCATGTTTTGGGTTGAATTTGGGTATTAGTTTAATATGTTTATAATCAAATTTTGGAACCACACACATTTGAAGTCTAGGTTTCACTCTTTCAAAGATAGCTTAGAATTGCATACTATTTGTTGCATGAGATATTTTGATTTGAGTTTTTTCTTTAGAAGATCCAATTCTGAAATGTCTTATTTTTGCATGATTGTGGGTTTTTCTGGGTAATGACTCTATTTTTGGACAGATTGGTTCATCCTGTTCATCTTTAAGTAGGAGTTGGCAAGATGGTATACAAAGTTGATCAGTTTGCTAAGAAAGAATTTTATTCCCTAATCCTTATACATTAACAATTGGGAAAAATGTTTAAAATAAAAATGGTTTTTATACCATATGTATTTCTGTGAACGTCTAAATATTTATGTTTTACTTTGCTGGTGAATGCATCTTGGGTGCTGAATGATATTGATATTCCCTTTGACTTCCTATGGCCTGGGCCTTTGGGTAACAACTTTTCTGTTCAAGATGGAGTTTAGTTACTGAACAGCTAAACTAGTCAATGAGTATGGTGGCTATGTGGTTATCTTGAACTACTTCTGAACATACTGTTACTGCAAGTTATAGAGATGGAATGTTGAGGATTTTAGTTTGTTCTATAGTTTGTTTTTTCTTTAGAAGAGGTAACAAATAAAATGTAATTAACTGAAGCCCTTCACTTATTCATTCATAAAACTTAATCTTGTTTATTTATTTCCATGACTGGCTAATATAGATAGATTTTGAAAACATACTA
>NW_007231825.1:1948-22908 GCF_000164805.1 Carlito syrichta | reverse complement strand
TGATGACCATCTCTCTGCCATCTTGAAGTTTTGATGGCCATCTCTGCGTCATCTTGGAGTCTTGATGACCATCTCTCCGCCATCTTGGCCTTTTGATGGCCATCTCTCTGCCATCTTGGAGTCTTGATGGCCACCTCTCCGCCATCTTGGAGTCTTGATGACCATCTCTCCGCCATCTTGGAGTTCAGATGACCACCTCTCCGCCACCTTGGAGTCTTGATGACCATCTCTCCGCCATCTTGAGGTTTTGATGGCCATCTCTGCACCATCTTAGAGTTTTGATGACCATCTTGGAGTTTTGATGACCATCTCTCCGCCATCTTGGAGTTTTGATGGCCATCTCTCTGCCATCTTGGAGTCTTGATGACCACCTCTCCGCCATCTTGGAGTCTTGATGACCATCTCTCCGCCATCTTGGAGTCTTGATAACCATCTCTCCACCATCTTGGAATTCAGATGACCACCTCTCCGCCACCTTGGAGTCTTGATGACCATCTCTCCGCCATCTTGAAGTTTTGATGGCCATCTCTGCGTCATCTTGGAGTCTTGATGACCATCTCTCCGCCATCTTGGCCTTTTGATGGCCATCTCTCTGCCATCTTGGAGTCTTGATGACCATCTCTCCGCCATCTTGAGGTTTTGATGGCCATCTCTGCACCATCTTGGAGTTTTGATGATCATCTTGGAGTTTTGATGACCATCTCTCCACCATCTTGGCGTTTTGATGGCCATCTCTCTGCCATCTTGGAGTCTTGATGACCGCCTCTCTGCCATCTTGGAGTTCAGATGACCATCTCTCCGCCATCTTGGAGTTCAGATGACCACCTCTCCACCACCTTGGAGTCTTGATGGCCGCCTCTGCGCCACCTTGGAGTCTTGATGGCCACCTCTGCACCACCTTGGAGTCTTCATGGCCGCCTCTGCGCCATCTTGGAGTCTTCATGGCTGCCTCTGTGCCCTCTCAAAGTCTCCATGGCCGCCTCCACGCCCTCTCGGAGTCTCGATGGCTGCCTCCGCGCCGTCTTGGAGTCTCGATGGCCGCCTCTGCGCCGTCTTGGAGTCTCGATGGCCGCCTCTCCGCCGTCTTGGAGTCTTGATGACCATCTCCCCGCCATCTTGGAGTCTTCATGACCACCTCTCCGCCCTCTTGTCATGGAGTCTTGATGGCCATCTCTCCGCCATCTTGGAGTTTTGATGACCATCTTGGAGTTTTGATGACCATCTCTCCACCATCTTGGTATTTTGATGGCCATCTCTCCGCCACCTTGGAGTCTTGATGACCATCTCTCCGCCATCTTGAAGTTTTGATGGTCATCTCTGCGTCATCTTGGAGTTTTGATGACCATCTTGGAGTTTTGATGACCATCTCTCCGCCATCTTGGCGTTTTGATGGCCATCTCTCCGCTATCTTGGAGTCTTGATGACCACCTCTCCACCATCTTGGAGTCTTGATGACCATCTCTCCGCCATCTTGGAGTTCAGATGACTGCCTCTCCGCCACCTTGGAGTCTTGATGACCATCTCTCCGCCATCTTGAGGTTTTGATGGCCATCTCTGCACCATCTTGGAGTTTTGATGATCATCTTGGAGTTTTGATGACCATCTCTCCACCATCTTGGCGTTTTGATGGCCATCTCTCTGCCATCTTGGAGTCTTGATGACAGCCTCTCCGCCATCTTGGAGTCTTGATGACCATCTCTCCACCATCTTGAAGTTTTGATGGCCATCTCTGCGCCATCTTGGAGTTTTGATGACCATCTTGGAGTTTTGATGACCATCTCTCCGCCATCTTGGCGTTTTGATGGCCATCTCTCTGCCATCTTGGAGTCTTGATGACCATCTCTCCGCCATCTTGGAGTTCAGATGACCACCTCTCCGCCACCTTGGAGTCTTGATGACCATCTCTCTGCCATCTTGAAGTTTTGATGGCCATCTCTGCGTCATCTTGGAGTCTTGATGACCATCTCTCCGCCACCTTGGAGTTCAGATGACCATCTCTCTGCCATCTTGGAGTTCAGATGACCACCTCTCCGCCATCTTGTATACTCTTGATAACCACCTCTGCGCCACCTTGGAGTCTTGATGGCCGCCTCTGTGCCACCTTGGAGTCTTGCTGGCCGCCTCTGCGCCACCTTGGAGTCTTCATGGCCGCCTCTGCGCCACCTTGGAGTCTTCATGGCCACCTCTGCACCATCTTGGAGTCTTCATGACCGCCTCTGCGCCACCTTGGAGTCTTCATGGCCGCCTCCGTGCCCTCTCGAAGTCTCCATGGCCACCTCCGCGCCCTCTCGGAGTCTCGATGGCCGCCTCCGCGCCCTCTTGGAGTCTCGATGGCTGCCTCCGCGCCCTCTCGATGGCCGCCTCTGCGCCGTCTTGGAGTCTCGATGGCCGCCTCTCCGCCGTCTTGGAGTCTTGATGACTATCTCCCCGCCATCTTGGAGTCTTCATGACCACCTCTCTGCCCTCTTGTCCTGAATCTTGATGGCCATCTCTCCGCCATCTTGGAGTTCAGATGACCACCTCTCCGCCACCTTGGAGTCTTGATGACCATCTCTCCACCATCTTGAAGTTTTGATGGCCATCTCTGTGTCATCTTGGAGTTTTGATGACCATCTTGGAGTTTTGATGACCATCTCTCCGCCATCTTGGCGTTTTGATGGCCATCTCTCTGCCATCTTGGAGTTCAGATGACCACCTCTCTGCCATCTTGTAGTCTTGATACCCACCTCTGCGCCACCTTGGAGTCTTGATGGCCACCTCTGTGCCACCTTGGAGTCTTCATGGCCTCCTCTGTGCCACCTTGGAGTCTTGCTGGCCGCCTCTGCGCCACCTTGGAGTCTTCATGGCCGCCTCTGCACCACCTTGGAGTCTTCATGGCCGCCTCTGCGCCATCTTGGAGTCTTCATGACCACCTCTGCACCACCTTGGAGTCTTCATGGCCGCCTCCGTGCCCTCTCAGAGTCTCGATGGCCGCCTCCGCGCCCTCTCCATGGCCACCTCCACGTCGTCTTGGAGTCTCGATGGCCGCCTCTCCGCCATCTTGGAGTCTTGATGACCATCTCCCCGCCATCTTGGAGTCTTCATGACCACCTCTCCGCCCTCTTGTCCTGAATCTTGATGACATCTCTCCGCCATCTTGGAGTTTTGATGACCATCTCTCCGCCATCTTGTCATGATTTCCAACGACCACCTCTCCACCTTCTCACGTCACAAGCCCCTTTTACCCCACGAAAGTCGCTTCCTGCGTCCATCTGGATTTTTCTTAGACTATCTCGCCTGGGTTTTGGGTGGCTTCCTATCATTTCTGCGATTTCCTACAGTCGGGGGGGGGCCTCCCATTTTCCATTTTTGAGAAGAAGTCCAGTGTGTGTGCTTTTTTTTTGCTTTTTTGTTTGTTTCTTTGGTCAAAACCACCATGTCTACACCCCAAAGACACCCACACACCCAGGCTTGAGCGGTGCCTGAAAAGAGGCGAGATCGTTGAATTTCTGGACACCCATGAAGCGTGTCTCTCCTCGGGGCGACTCCAGGGAGAAACTCTAAGGTTTCTGGCTTTTTATTTTATTTTATGTCTTCATTTTTAGGATTCATCTTCATTTCTGTCTGCACGGCCGCCGGTCAGACACGCTCCCGGCGGTGCCCAGAGCAAGAAAGGACATCAAGGGAGGACGGTGTGAGTCAGGTGTCCGAGGGAATATGCCGCTGTTTCTCTCTCACCCAAACAGTATTTGATTTTTAGCGTAAAAAGGAAAAAAAAAAGTGGAAAGCCCAGAAATAAACCCACGTTATTTATAGCAGGCCGGTCTTCAACAAAAACACCGAGAACACCCCATAGGCAAAGGACGCCTTCTTCCAGAAAGGGCGCTTGGGGAAGCCGCACGCGGGGGAAACAAAACCCCAATCTCTCACCGTATCTTTTAAAAAAAAAATTGACTCATGAGGCCGGGTGTGGCGGCGCACGCCTGTCGCCTCGGCACTTTGGGAGGCCGGGGTGGGAGGATCACGGGAGTTTTGGGGTTTGAGTTGGGGTCTTGCTGTGTGGACCAGTCTGGAGGGCAGGGGCAAGTATCCTCCCGGCCACCGCAACCTCGACCCGCTGGGCTCCGGCGATCCTTCCGCCTCAGCCTCCCAAGGAGCCGGAACCACAGGTGCACACCACCACACCCGGCTCATAGTTTTTTTTGATTTATTGTAGAGATGAGGTCCTGCCAAGGGGCCCGGGCTGGTCTCGAACCCACGGGCTCAGGCCATCCTCTCGCCTCAGCCTCCCCAAGTGCTAGGATGTCAGGCTTGAGCCACCGCGCCCGGTAGTTGTTTTTTGAAGCAAAAACAGCACGGCCATGTCTCAAAAAATTAAAATCGCAATGCTGTGTGATCTTGCCAACCCCACTCCTGGTACTTTTTTTTTTTCCTCCCACCCCACTCCTGGTACTTTTTTTTTTTTGAGTCAGAGTCTCACTCCGTTGCCCAGACCGGAGCGCCGCAGCCGCTCCCGACCACCGCAGCCTCGGCCCGCTGGGCTCCGGCGATCCTTCCGCCTCCGCCTTCCGAGTAGCCGGAACTACAGGTGCGCGCCACCACGCCCAGCTGATTTTTTGATGTATTGTGGAGATGAGGTCTCGCCGAGTTGCCCAGGCGGGTCTCGGACCCGCGGGCTCAGGCGATCCACTCGCCTCAGCCTCCCAAAGGCGCGGGATTACAGGCTGAACCACCGAGCCCGGTTATCAATATCATCGGGTAAGGAAGGAAGCCCGAGAGGGAATGCGGTGGTCATAGGAGCGACGGTCACACGGTATAAACAGTGATGTAGTAGGGGTCGTCCTGTGGTATCAATAGTTTAGAGTAGACACGACCGCTATATAGTATAGGACGTAGTAACGTAGTAATAGAGCAGAGATAGTCACGTGGTATAAATGGTTATGTAGTATAGTATGTAGTCACATGGTGATATGGTATGTTAGGTAGCATAGTGTCTGCTTATATGGTAGAGACGGTCATATAATATAGTGTATAGTAATAAAGTATAGATAGTTATATAGTATAGTGTCTGGTTAGGCAGAAGAAAAAGTCATATAATGCAGTATGTGATACTATAGATAGTTTTATAGTATGATATATACTTGTCTAGTCTGTAGTCATATAAATGGCTGTATTCTATAGTAGATAATAACACAGTAATATAGTATAGATAGTTATGTAGTATAATGTATGGTTAGGTGGTATTGTGTCTGGGTATAGGGTAGAGACGGTCATACAAAAGAGTATATAATAATAAAGTATAGACAGTTATATAGTACCGTGTCTGGTTATGCAGTAGAAATAGTCATATAATGCAGTATATGATAATATAGATAGTTTGAGGGTATGATGTATACTTGTATCGTATGTAATCATATCATATAAATGGTTATGTAGTGTGGTATGTAATAACATGGTAATATAGTATGGATAGTTACATAGTATGGTATACACTAGTATAGTAGTCATATGATATAAGTGGTTATATACTACAGTATGTAATAACAGTAATATGGTAGAGATGGTTATATAATATAGTATACGGTTATGCAGTAGAAATAGTCATATAATACATTGAATGATAATATAGCCTAGATAGTTTTAGGGTATGATGTATACTTGTATAGTATGTAGTCATATAATATAAATGGTTATGGAGTGTAGTATGTAAAAACACAGTAATATAGTATAGATAGTTACATAGTATGGTTTACACCTATATAGTGTATAGTCATAGAATATAAATGATTATATACTCTGGTATGTAATAACAGTAATATGGTATAGATCGGTACATAATATAGTATACGGTTATGCAGTAGAAATACTCATATAATATACTATAGATAGTTTTATGGTATGTTATATACTTATGTAGTATGTGATCATATAATATAAATGGTTATGTGGTGTAGTATGTAATAACACAGTAACATAGTATAGATAGTTACCTAGTATGGTATATACTTGTAGAGTATATACTTGTAGAGTATATAGAGTCATAGAATATAAATAGTTATATACTATAGCATGTAATAACACAGTAATATGGTATAGATCGTTATGAAATATAGTATACGGTTATGCAGTAGAAATAGTCATATAATACAGTATATAATAACATAGTACTGACAGTTACATAACAGGGTATATACTTAAATAGTATGTAGTCATATAGTCAAAATAGTTATGTAGTACAGTATGTCGCAACATAGTAGTATGGTAGAGATGGTCATATAATACAGTATATGATAATATAGTTCTGATAGTTATGTAGTATAGTATCTGCTTATTTAGCATGTAGTCATATAATATAAATAGTTATGCAGTATAGTATGCAGTGACGCAGTAATATGGTATAGATAGTTATATAGTATAGTATATGATGATGCAGTCGAAATAGTCATATAATACAATATGTAATATAGTATACAAAGTTATATCGTATGGTATACACTCGTATAGTATGTAGTCATATGATATAAATGATTATATACCACAGTACGTAATAACACAGTAATATAGTATAGACAGTTATATAGTGTAACGTATGGTTATGTAGTAGAGACGGTCATATAATACAGTATATGATAATATAGCACAGCTAGTTATGCAGTATAGTGTATGGTTATATAGTACGTAGTCATATAATATAAATGGCCACATAGTATAGTATGCAGTGACACCGTAACATAACATACATCGTTAGATAGCATAGTATATGGCTATGTAGTAGGGATAGTCATATGATATCCTATACTACTTATATAGTATATTATATTGTTATATACTATAGAGACATATAGTATAGAAAGGTTATATAGTGTGTATAATAATATAGAATAGAATCTGGTTATAGAGTATAGACCATTATATAGTATAATGTATAGTTATATACCACAGAGAGTTATATGGTATAGCAAATAGTTATACCTTATAGATAATTATCTAGTAGTTATAAAGTATGGGAAAATGGTGTATTCTGGTATGCATCATGTAGTGTAATAGTATAGAGTATTATAGACCCATACAGTCCAGACGATTATATAGTATAGTATAGAGTCATATCGTATGTAAAGTTATCGAGTGGTTGTATAGGATGGTAAAGTGATATATACTCGTAAGGTAGGGTAGTATATATGGCTATATAATATATATGATTATATTGCATATATGGCTATATTGCACATATGGCTGTATAGTATATACGGCTATATAGTATATATGATTGTATAGTACCTATGATTATATAGTATCTATGGCTATATAGTATATATGGCTATATAGTATCTATGGCTATATAGTATATATGATTATATAGTATCTATGGCTATTTAGTATATATGATTATATAGTATATATGGCTATTTAGTATCTATGGCTTTATAATATATATGATTATATAGTATATATGATTATATAGTATCTATGGCTATATAGTATCTATGGCTATATAGTATCTATGGTTATATAGTATACATGGTTATATCGTATATATAGCTATATTGTATACATGGCTATATCATATACATGATTATAAAGTAAACATGGCTATATCGGATATATGATTATATTGTATATATGGCTATATCGTATATATGCTTATATCGTATATATGGCTATATCGTATATATGGTTGCACCGAATATATGATTACATAGTACGTAAGGCTATATAGTATACATGGTTATGAAGGGGACCAGCCCCTTGCCGGGCCGTGAGATTTCCTGAAGGAGAGACGGAGAGGCGAAAGACGGAGATAACATACCCGGCCACCTGCTTCTTGAACCGATGGCAATTTCATGTTCGTTAACACAGAGCTTCCATACCCTTCGTAAAGGGGCAAGACAAAGAAAGTTCCTTCACGTACATATCCTGCACCAGTTACCACCATCTAGTGGTCCTAGCAACAAACAAGCCAAGAACGCTGTAAGCGTTCAGACGACGAGTCTTATTCGTAAGGCCAGAGAGGAGAGTTTTAGTCCAGAGTCCCGAATTACAGTCCTTGAAGTGTCTCCAGAAGGGTTAGCAGTGGGTCTCCCTTCTGGGGCTTTATGGCCGTCAGAGCTTGTAATCGCCTTTCTTGTCCAGGTGTCTCCGTGACTTTTCTCTGATCCTGCCGTGCTTGTTGCTACAGAAAACTCAAAAGGAGCTTTTAGTCATGTTTCCCAGGCCCCCAAGGTTGTTTTCTGTCTTTAGCTAAGTTGTCATAAAAGTGTCTGATTGGTATATGATGAGTTCACTGAAAACCCACTCTGTAAATGTTAACTTCGAGTTTTAACTATTGAATTAAGTAAAAACCTTAACGATAATCTTTATCCTAAGTCAGTGAAAACAGTGTTATAAATCACCTACATAACTCCTGGATACGTGTTAGGACTTATAATGAATTCATAATGAACTTACTATAAACTTGTGCTTCTAAAGAGCCTTATGTCTAAACACTAAACTGCACAACCCTAAATCAAATAAGGAGTGAATATACTTCTATCATTTATTACCCAAGCAATATCTAGTAAGTTATAACCAAGTGAAAGAAAGCATTCTTGATGTGCTCCAGAGTCTAACCCGGACCCCGCAATCCCGCCACCCTCCCCCTCTCCCCCTCTCCACGCCCCCTGCCCGGCCTGGGGACCCTCCGTCCGCAGTGCTCCGTGTTTAACCCTTGCCTATGTCAGAAGAGGCCAGGCGGCATAGTGGGAACATGGGAAAATGAACCCTGACATTTCCAGGTTAGCTGTGAGGACTTCGCCTAAACATGCCATTTTCTTCTTCCCCGACTGCACAGAATTCTTTGGCGGTACCAAAGAGCAAAGGTGGAAGACAGAAGGGCCTCAGCTTCCTGGGCTCGCCCTGCGGCCCGGGGTCTTCGGCCCACCCGGACCCTGTCAATCAGGTGGGCCTCCCAGGCTGGCTCCCAACATCATAGTATATATGGCTACATAGTATACATGGCTATACAGTATCTATGGCTATATAGTATATATGGTTATACAGCATATATGGCTACATAGTATATATGTTATATAGTATATATGATTATTTCGTATATATGGCTATATCGTATATATGGCTATATCGTATATATGGCTATATCGTATATATGGCTACATCGTATACATGGCTATAGAGTATACATGATTATATCATATATATGGCTATAGAGTATACATGATTATATCGTATATATGGCTATAGAGTATACATGATTATATACTATATATGGCTATATAGTATATATGGCTACATAGTATACATGATTATATAGTATATATGGTTATACAGTATATATGGCTACATAGTATATATGATTATACACTATATATGGCTACTTAGTATATATGATTACATAGTATTTATGATGATATCATATATATGGCTATATTGTATATATGGCTATATCGTATATATGACTATATTGTATATATGGCTATATAGTATACATGATTATGTAGTATATATGGTTATATACTATATATGATTATATAGAATATATGGCTATATTGTATATATGGCTACATAGTATACATGATTATATAGTATATATGGTTATATAGTATATATGTTTATATAGTATATATGACTATATAGTATATATGGTTATACAGTATATATGGCTACATATATATGATTATACAGTATATATGGCTACATAGTATATATGATTATACAGTATATATGGCTAGATAGTATATATGATTATATACTATATATGATTATATCATATATATGGCTATATCATATATATGATTATATCGTATATATGGTTATATAGTATATACGGCTATAACGTATATATGGCTATATTGTATATATGGCTACATAGTATACATGGCTATATAGTATACATGATTATATAGTATATATGGTTATATAGTATATATGGCTATATAGTATATATGGCTACATAGTATACATGATTATATCGTATATATGATTATATTATATATATGATTATATCGTATATATGGCTATATCGTATATATGGCTCCATAGTATACATGATTATATAGTATACATGGCTATATAGTATGCATGGCTACATAGTATACATGATTATATAGTATATATGGTTATATAGTCTATATAGCTATATCGTATATATGATTATATCGTGTATATGGCTATATCGTATATATGGTTACATCGTATATATGATTATATAGTATATATGACTATATAGTGTATATGATTATATAGTTTATATGGTTATATAGTATATACGGCTATATAGTGTGATATATAGCTAAATACTATAGATATACAGCATAGAGAATAGCTATATAGGGTGTATATTTATTTAATGTAATAGATAATTACAGAGTATGTGGTATAGTCATATACTATGGATCGTTATATAGGACAGGATATAGTTACACAGCATAGATCATTATATAGTAGCTTTATAGTATGGCAGAGTGGCATATACGGGTATGTGTCATGGAGTATAATTGTATGTCGTATACATAGTTATAGAGTATACTCGTTTTATAGAGCAATATATAGTTATATGTGATAGATAGCTATATAGTACAGCAAAGAGTTATACTCTTTATTTAATAGAGTAGGTTGTTAATATTTATTTAATATGATATTAGCATATTTGTTTAATATATTTATCTCCTATGTTGAATATGTTTATTTGTTTAATGCAATAGATAGTGATATCTTGATTTTCTCTGATAATATCACATTTATTTCACATATTTATTCGAAATGTTGAATGTATTTATTTATTTACTATAATAGATCTTTACATATTTATTGAATATCATCATATCACCTTTGTTTGATATCTTTATTAGATATGCGAAATATATTTATTTCTTTACTCTAATAGGTCGTTGCGTATTTATTGAAAATCATAATATCACATTTATTTGATATATTTCTTAGATGTGTTAAATCTATTTAATACAATAGTTATATCTTTAATATCACAATATCCCATTTATTTCACATCTTTATCCAATATGTTGAATACGTTTATTTATTTACTATAATGCATAGTTATATCTTTATGTACTATGATAATATCACCTTTATTTGATATATTTATTAGATATGCGAGATATATTTATTTATTTACTCTAATAGGTCGTTGCCTATTTATTGAAAATCATAATATCACATTTATTTGATATATCTATTAGATGTGTTAAATCTGTTTATTTACTATAACAGTTTTATCTTTAATATCACATTATCACATTTATTTCACATCTTTATTCAGTATGTCAAATATATTTGTTTATTTAGTGCAATTGAGAGGTTATATCTTTATTTAATATCATAATGTCACATTTATGTAGCGTATTTATTTGCTATGTTGAACATTTATTTACTCTAATAGATCGTTGCATAGTTATTAAATATCATAATATCACCTTGATTTCATATACTTATTAGATACGTTAAATGTATTTATTTAATATAATAAACAGTTATATCTTTAATATCGCAATATCGCATTTATTTCACATATTCCCCGTGGACGCCGATGTCTTGGAAACCCTGGTCAGGCCGGGAGATGCCTACTCAGAATTCCACAGGCACAGAACCGTCTTTGATTCTGTTATCTTTTTTTTTTTTGAGTCGGGGTCTTGCTATGTGGCCCCGTCTGAAGGGCAGAAAAAGATTTCTAGTTTATTATTATTATTATTATTATTGAGTCAGGGTCTTGCTATGTGGCCCCGTCTGAAGGGCAGAAAAAAATTTCTAGTTCTTTATTTATTATTATTATTATTATTATTATTATTATTGAGTTGGGGTCTTGCTATGTGGCCTGGGCCAGAGGGCAGAAAAAGGAGGTTTCTATTTTTTCATTATTATTTATTTTTTTGAGTCGGGGTCTTGCGATGTAGCCCCGTCTGAAGGGCAAAAAAAATTTCTAGTTTATTATTATTATTATTATTATTGAGTCGGGGTATGGCTCTGTGGCCCGGGCTGGGGGGCAGAACAAGGAGATTTCTATTTTTTCTTTATGATTTATTCATTTTTGTTTTGTTTTTTGCGTCGGGGGTCTTACTATATGACCTGGGCCGGGGGGCTGAACAAGGAGATTTCTATTTTTTCATGATTATTTATTTTTTTGGAGTCAGGGTCTTGCTAGGTGGCCCCGTCTGAAGGGCAGAAAAAGATTTCCATTTTATTATTATTATTATTATTATCATCATTTATGAGTCAGGGTCTTGCTCTGTGGCCTGGGCCTGAGGGCAACAAAAGGAGATTTCTGGTTTTTTGAGTTAGGGTCCTGCTATGTGGCCCCGTCTGAAGGGAAGAAAAAGATTTCTAGTTATTATTATTATTATTATTATTATTATTTTTGAGTCGGGGTCTTGGTCTGTGGCCCAGGCGGGTCTCGAACTCCTGGCCTCGGCCTACCCAAGTGAAAGTCAGAAAGGCTTGAGGGCGTCACGTGGTCGTGAGATCCGTGGGTTTCCTTCTTTTTCCGGGAGGGGAAAGGACGCCATCTTGGCTTCGCCACGATAATTTCTTAAAAAAAAAACAAAAGAAAACTCCCCGGGCCCCTCCGTGAAGAATTTGGGGCCGGGCGTTGGGGGGGCTCACGCCTGTCATGCCGGCCCTTTGGGGGAGGCCGAGGCGAGAGGATGGCCCGAGCCTGCAGGTTCGAGACCGGCCCGGCCCACCGGGCCGGACCTCGTCTCAACAATAAATTGAAAAATTTGGCGGGCCCACACAGCAAGACCCCAACTGAAAAGAAAAAGAATTTGATCACGGGAAGAGGGAAGGTCAGGGTTTCGTTCTTACATCCCTGACTCTCAGTGTCCCTCTTGGCTGTCTCTCTGTCTCTGTCTTTCTCTGTCTCTGTTTGTCTCTGTCTCTCTCTGTCTCTGTCTCTTTCTCTCTGTCTCTGTCTCTCTCTGTCTCTGTTTCTCTCTGACTCTGTCTCTTTCTCTCTGTCTCTGTCTCTGTCTGTCTCTGTCTCTGTCTGTCTCTGTCTCTGTCTCTTTCTGTCTCTGTCTCTCTCTGTCTCTGTTTATCTCTGTCTCTGTCTCTGTCTTTCTGTCTCTAAGTCTGTCTATCTCTGTGTGTCTCTGTCTTTCTGTTTCTCTCTGTCTCTGTCTCTCTGTCTCTCCCTGTTTGTCTCCCTCTCTCTGTATCTCTGTCTCTCTTTTTCTCCCTCTGTCTCTCTGTGTCTCTCCATCTCTCTCTTTTTATCTCTGTGTCTCTCCCTCCCTCTGTCTCTCTGCCTCTGTCTCTCTGTTTCACTCTGTCTCTGTCTGTCTCTCTATCTCTCTGTCCCCATCTCTCTGTGTCTGTCTCTATCTCTCTGTCTCCCCCTGTCTCTCTGTCTCTGTTTGTGTCTCACTATCTTTGTCTCTGGCTCTCTGTCTCTCTTTCCCTGTCTCTCCCTCTCTTTATCTCTCTGCCTCTCCCCTCTCTCTGTCTGTGTCTCTCTCTGTCTCTGTCTCACTATCTCTATCTCTCCCTCTCAGTCTCTCTCTCTGTATCTCTGTCTATCTCTCTTTCTCTATCCCCTTCTCTGTCTCTCTCTGTGTCTGTGTCTCTCTGTCTCTCTATGTCTCTGTCTCTCTCTCTGTGTGTCTCTTTTTATCTCTGTGTCTCTCCCCCCCTCTGTCTGTCTCTCTGTTTCACTCTGTCTCTGTCTCTCCCTCTCTCTGTGTCTGTCTCTATCTCTCTGTCTCCCCCTGTCTCTCTGTCTCTTTATGTCTCACTATCTCTGTCTCTCTTTCCCTGTCTCTCCCTCTCTTTATCTCTCTGCCTCCCCTCTCTCTGTGTCTGTCTCACTATCTCTGTCTCTCCCTCTCTGTCTCTCTCTCTGTATCTCTGTGTCTGTCTCTTTCTCTCTTTATCCCCCTGTCTATCTCTCTCTGTCTCTGTCTCTCCCTCTCTCTGTCTCTTTTTATCTCTGTGTCCCTCCCTCCTTCTGTCTGTCTCTCTGTCTCTGTCTCTCTCTTTCTCTGTCTCTCTCTCTCTTCCTATCTCTCCATCCCTGTCTCTCTGTGTCTGTCTCTATCTCTCTGTCTCTCTCTGTCTCTGTCTCTGTCTCGCTATCTCTGTCTCTTCCTGTCTTTCTATCTCTCTGTTTCTCTATCTCTCTGCCTCTCCCTCTCTGTCTCTGTCTCTCTCTGTCTCTATCTCTCTTGTCTCTGTCTCTGTCTCGCTATCTCTGTCTCTCCCTCTCCCTGTCTCTGTCTCTGTCTCACTCTCTCTGTCTCTGTCTCGCTACCTCTGTCTCTGCCTTTCTCTGTCTCTGTCTCACTATCTCTGTCTCTTCCTCTCTGTCTCTGTCTTTCTGTCTCTCTGTCTCTGTCTCTTCCTCTCTGTCTCTGTCTTTCTGTCTCAATATCTCTGTCTCTGTCTCGCTATCTCTGTGTCTCCCTTTCTGCGTCTCTATCTCTACTTCTCTCTATCTCTGTCTCTCTCTCTTCCTATCTCTCTGTCCCTGTCTCTCTGTGTCTGTCTCTATCTCTCTGTCTCTCTCTGCCTCTCCCTCTCTCTCTCTGTCTCTCTCTCTTCCTATCTCTCTGTTCCTGTCTCTGTCTGTCTCTCTCTGTCTCTGTCTCACTATCTCTGTCTCTTCCTCTCTTTCTATCTCTGTCTCTCTATCTCTGCCTCTCTGTCTCTCTGTCTCGCTATCTCTGTCTCTTCCTCTCTTTCTATCTCTCTCTATCTCTGCCTCTCCCTCTCTCTGTCTCTCTCTATCTCTCTTGTCTCTGTCTCTCTCTGTCTCTGTCTCTCTCTGTCTCTATCTCTCTTGTCTCTCTCTGTCTCTGTCTCACTATCTCTGTGTCTTCCTCTCTGTCTTTCTGTCTCTCTGTCTCTGTCTCGCTATCTCTGTCTCTCCCTCTCTTTCTATCTCTGTCTCTCCCTCTCTCTGTCTCTGTCTCGCTCTCTCTGTCTCTGTCTCGCTATCTCTGTCTCTCCCTCTCTCTGTCTCTGTCTCGCTATCTCTGTCTCTCCCTCTCTTTCCGTCTCTCTGTCGTCTCTCTGTGTCTCTCTGTCTCTGCCATTTCGTTTCTTTCTTTTTTATGATCATTTTCAAATCTCCCTTGGTCAAGGTCAAGGTCAAGGTCACAGTCAAGGTCAAGGTCAAGGTCAAGGTCACAGTCAAGGTCAAGGTCAAGGTCAAGGTCAAGGTCACAGTCAAGGTCGAGGTCGTGGCGCTCCCCACGAGGCCAGGGGCCTCCCCAAGCCGCCGCCCCTGGCCCGACGACGCCCCGCCGGGTTCTCTGCGTCCGACGGGCCTTTCTGCGCCAACCTCAGGTGACCCAAAAGAAACCGGAATTCGTCCGTGGCAGGAGGCGGGTCGGTTTTCCCGCGTCCAGACGTCCGGACCCTCCCGGGTCCTCTCCGGGGGAGGCCAGAGGCCCGTCGAGACGGTTCTCCCAGGGCCCAGACCGGTTTTTTGAGTTCGTGGATGGTCCGAGTTCGGGGGTTCGAGACCCGCCCGGGCCCCTTGGCCAGACCTCGTCTCTACAATAAATCCGAGAAAAAAAATCAGCCGGGCGTGGTGGCGCGCGCCTGTGGCTCCGGCTACTGGGGAGGCTGAGGCGGGAGGATCGCCGGAGCCCGGCGGTGGCCGGGAGCGTGCCCCTGCCCTCTGGCCTGGCCCCCATAGCAAGACCCCAACTCAAAAAAATTTTAAAAACGGCCCACACAGCAAGACCCCAGCTCAAAAAAAATAAATAAAACACATCTTACAAAAGCATCTCAGGGCCAGATCGGGCGAACAGAGAGGGTGAGGCATGGGGGGGGGGTCCAAGGCCATTTGGGGCCCCAAACCACAGAACGCTGAAAGATTCTCCCAAAAAAAGGGAAAAAAAGAAAAAAAGAATCCCAGGAGGCCGATGGTTTCCGAGAACTCTCACCTCTCGGGGTGGGGCCTGTCTGGAGGGCGATTCCGGTTTCTTTTGGGTCCTCCCTGCTCTGTCCTCTTTGTGAAATTTTCCTTTTGTTTTCTTTCTGGAAACCCGATTTGCCTTGATTTTGTCCGCGAATGCTCGTTTATTGGTGGTTTTTTTTCCAGGAAAAGGTGGAGGAGGATGGAAGAATTATGGGTTTTATTATTATTATTATCTATGTTATTATTGTTATTTTGCTCCTTAATTCACTTTAAGGGACTTTAAATCCGGGTATTATTATTATTATTATTATGGTCCTTAATTCACTTTAAGGGACTTTAAATTCGGGTATTATTATTATTATTATTATTATTATGGTCCTTAATTCACTTTAAGGGACTTTAAATCCGGGTATTATTATTATTATTATTATTATTATTATTATTGTCCTTAATTCACTTTAAGGGACTTTAATTCCGGGTATTATTATTATTATTATTATTATGATGATGATGATGGTCCTTAATTCACTTTAAGGGACTTTAAATCCGGGTATTATTATTATTATTATTATTATTATTATTATTGTCCTTAATTCACTTTAAGGGACTTTAATTCCGGGTATTATTATTATTATTATTATTATTATTATGGCCCTTAATTCACTTTAAGGGACTTTAAATCCCCCGCTTCACTTCAAGTTACTTTAGGCCCCAAAATAAAAAAAAATAATAAAAATGACAAAAGCCAGGAAACGAAAGGCCGAGGTTTCCAGGGTCACAGGACATCCCCCCCCCAAAGGTCCAAATTGCGAATCACCTTTTTGGGGGGTTCGTCTGGGAGATTTGTTTTCTTGCGGATTGCTTCTTTTGACTGTTTTTTCTTTCTTTTTTTTTTTTTTGAGTTGGGGTCGTGCTGTGTGGGCCCGGCCGGAGGGGCAGGGGAACGCGCGCCCGGGGGATTATTTGAATTTTTTTTTTTTTTTTGGTAGAGACGGGGTCTGGCTATGTGGCCCAGGCCGGTCTCCGGCGTCTGGGATCCGGTGGTCCTCCCGCCTCGGTCGGTGAATTTTTTTTGGAGATTCCCTGCATTTGCCCATTTTTGGATGGACGCACACGTCGGTGAATTTTTTTTGGAGATTCCCTGCATTTGCCCATTTTTGGATGGACGCACCCGTCGGTGAATTATTTTTGGAGATTCTTTCCATGCATTTGCCCATTTTTTGGTGGACGCACCCGTCGGTGAATTTTTTTTGGAGATTCTTTCCATGCATTTGTCCATTTTTTGGTGGACGCACCTTTCGGTGAATTTTTTTTGGAGATTCTTTCCATGCATTTGCCCATTTTTTGGTGGACGCACCCGTCGGTGAATTTTTTTTGGAGATTCTTTTCATGCATTTGCCCATTTTTGGGTGGACGCACGCGTCGGTGCATTTTTTTTGGAGATTCTTTCCACGCATTTGCCCGTTTTTGGATGGACGCACGCGTCGGTGAATTTTTTTTGGAGATTCTTTCCATGCATTTGGCCATGATGGGTGATGGACACGCACCGCTGTCCCCACCGTGTTGCGTGTTCAGTAGCTTCTGTCCCCAAAGGGCTTGACACCTCCATGCCCCCACCCGATCTCACCCCGAGCAATCTTTTTCTGGGAGGGGGGGTCTCCCAGGATGAAAAAAGTTCCCAAAGGAAAACGTTGCGTCCACGGGGGAAAGACCCCCCCCCAAAAAGAAAAAGAAAACGGCGGAAGCACGAAAACCCAGCGCCCTGGACAAGCACAGAAACGGTTTTGGGCGGCGGAAAAAGCGTCGCGATGGGTGTCTCGCATCCGACGGGAATAACCTCGAGGGGGAAACGCGAAAATCAATGCACAATTTTTCATGCACAAATTCCGGTTTCTTTTGGGTCCCCCTCTGCAGGGTCCAGTCGAGCAAAAACAACAAAAAAAAGCGATGTTCCCTTCACCGGGAGGTAGAGGCGCCATGTCCCGAGGGATGCTGGGTGACCCCCAAAAACCCAAAAAAGGCCAAACTCTGTGGAATGTTTAAGATGGTTTGCTCTGAGCCAAAGATGAGTGACCTTGGCCCGTGACATTGTCCTGTGTGTCCGCCATGATGGGGTGGTCGGGTGGGGATGGGAGTTTTGGGGGGTCTTGAGGTCATGGGTCCGCCATGATGGGGTGGTCGGTTGGGGATGGGAGTTTTGGGGGGTCTTGAGGTCATGGGTCCGCCATGATGAGGGGGTTGGTTGGGGATGGGAGTTTTGGAGGGTCTTGAGGTCATGGGTCCGCCATGATGGGGCGGTCGGTTGCTGATGGGAATTTTGGGGGGTCTTGAGGTCATGGGTCCGCCATGATGGGGTGGTCGGTTGGGGATGGGAATTTTGGGGGGTCTTGAGGTCATGGGTCCGCCATGATGGGGTGGTCGGTTGGGGATGGGAATTTTGGGGGGTCTTGAGGTCATGGGTCCGCCATGATGGGGTGGTCGGTTGGGGATGGGAATTTTGGGGGGTCTTGAGGTCATGGGTCCGCCATGATGGGGTGGTCGGTTGGGGATGGGAATTTTGGGGGGTCTTGAGGTCATGGGTCCGCCATGATGGGGTGGTCGGTTGGGGATGGGAGTTTTGGGGGGTCTTGAGGATGTGCGTCCGCCATGATGGGGTGGTTGGTTGAGGATGGGAATTTTGGGGGGTCTTGAGGTCCTGTGTCTGCCATGATGAGGGGGCGGTTGGTGATGGGAGTTTTGGAGGGTCTTGAGGTCATGGGCCCTCCATGATGGAGTGGTCGGTTGGGGATGGGAATTTTGGGGGGTCTTGAGGTCGTTGGTCCGCCATGATGGGGTGGCTGGTTGGTTTGGGACAATTTGGGGGGTCTTGAGAACCTGCGTCCACCAGGGTTGGTTGGCGAAGGAATTTGGGGGGTCTTGAGGGCGTGTCGATCCCTCCGTCCCTGGGGGATCTCCCCGGGCTCAGTCCAGGAAGGCGCGACCCCTCCCAGCGGGGCCTTGGCGGGGTCCAAGACCCCCCAACGGGCCACCGGTCGCCAGAGTCATGCGTCCTGCCGGGGTCCTGAGGTTGGGGCGCCATCTTGGCTTCACCATAATAATGTTAAAAATCCCCCCCCGACCCCTTCGGGCGGTGGCGCACGCCGGTCGTCCCACACTCTGGGAGGTCGAGGAGAGAGGACGGCCTGAGCCCGCGGGTTCGAGACCGGCCCGGGCCACGGGGCCAGCCCTCGTCTCGGCACTAAACTGAAAAATTAGCCGGGCCCACCTAGCAAGACCCCAACTGCAAATAATTACAATAACGATAATAATAAATATGTCTTCAAAATAATAACGATAACAGCATTAACAATAACACTCAATAAATATGTCTTCAAAATAATAATAATAGCATTAACAATAACACTCATAATAAATATGTCTTCAAAGTAATAATAATAGCATTAACAATAACAATCATAATAAATATGTCTTCAAAATAATAATAATAGCATTAACAATAACAATTATAATAAATGTGTCTTCAAAATAATAATAACAGCATTAACAATAACAATGATAATAAATATGTCTTCAAAATAATAACGATAACAGCATTAACAATAACAATCATAATAAAAATGTCTTCAAAATAATAACGATAACAGCATTAACAATAACAATCATAATAAATATGTCTTCAAAATAATAACAATAACAGCATTAACAATAACAATAAATATGCCTTCAAAATAATAATAATAACAGCATTAACAATAACAATCATAATAAAAATGTCTTCAAAATAATAATAATAGCATTAACAATAACAATTATAATAAATGTGTCTTCAAAATAATAATAATAGCATTAACAATAACAATTATAATAAATGTGTCTTCAAAATAATAATAACAGCATTAACAATAACAATCATAATAAAAATGTCTTCAAAATAATAACGATAACAGCATTAACAATAACAATCATAATAAATATGTCTTCAAAATAATAACAATAACAGCATTAACAATAACAATAAATATGCCCTCAAAATAATAACGATGACAGCATTAACAATAACAATAATAATGTCTTCAAAATAATAATAATAACAGCATTAACAATAACAATCATAATAAATATGTCTCAAAATAATAATAACAGCATTAGCAATAACAATCATAATAAATATGTCTTCAAAATAATAACGATCACAGCATTAACAATAACAATCATAATAAATATGTCTTCAAAATAATAACGATCACAGCATTAACAGTAACAATAATAATAAATATGTCTTCAAAATAATAACAATAACAGCATTAACAATAACAATCATAATAAGTATGTCTTCAAAATAATAACAGCATTAACAATAACAATGATAATAAATATGTCTTCAAAATAATAACGATGACAGCATTAACAATAACAATAATAATGTCTTCAAAACAATAATAATAACAGCATTAACAATAACAATGATAATAAATATGTCTTCAAAATAATAACGATAACAGCATTAACAATAACAATAATAATGTCTTCAAAATAATAATAATAACAGCATTAACAATAACAATCATAATAAATGTCTTCAAAATAATAATAACAGCATTAACAATAACAATAAATAATGTCTTCAAAATAATAACAATCACAGCATTAACAATAACAATAATAATAAATATGTCTTCAAAATAATAATGATAACAGCATTAACAATAACAATAGTAATGTTTTCAAAATAATAACAATAACAGCATTAACAATAACAATCATAATAAATATGTCTTCAAAATAGTAATAATAGCAGCATTAACAATAACAATGATAATAAATATGTCTTCAAAATAATAATAACAGCATTAACAATAACAATCATAATCAATAGGTCTTCGGACCCCTTCGTGAAGGCTTTGGCAAAAAACAATAAAAGGCCCGAGATTCTTCTTCCTACGAACCAGCGGGTGAGGACCCTGTCGGAATTAGGGGGAAGCCAAAACCATGCTTCGGCCTCTGCCGCCAATTCCCCCTGCTTTTTATTTTCTGTCATTTTATTTTATTTTTATTTTTCTGAGTTGGGATCTTGCTGGGTGGGCCCGGCTGGAGGGCAGGGGCACGATCA
>NW_007231825.1:0-1317 GCF_000164805.1 Carlito syrichta | reverse complement strand
CCAGGCCCGGTTATTTGGGTGTGTGTGTGTGTTGGGTTTGGGTTTTTTTGGTGGAAATGGGGTCTTGCTATGTGGGCCCGGCGGGTCTCGAACGCCCGGCCTGCAACGATCCTCCCGCCTCGGCCTCCCGAGTCGCTGGGATGACAGGTGCGCGCCCCCACGCCCGGCTCGTTGTTTCAGTTTATTTTATTATATTTTTGGAGGGACGGGGTCTTGCTAGGTTGCCCAGGCGGGTCTCGAACTCAGGGCTCAAGCCGTCCCCCCATCTCGGACCCCCAAAGCGCTGGGAGGACGCGCGTGAGCCCCGACGCCCGGTCTCTTTTTACGGTTCTTTTTCTCTGTTTTTTCTAGTGGGTTGGGGTCTTGCTACGTTGGCCAGGCTGGAGGGCGGAGGCAGAAGCACGGCTGGCGGCAGCCTCAGCCGCCCGGGGGTCGCCTGCAGGGCCCGAGACGGAAAGAACCGGACCCAGACCCCAGACGCCGGCCCAGGCCCAGACCCCACACCCGGGCCCGGTCTCGGACCCTGGCCCAGACCCAGAGCAGGATGCCAGACCCAGGCCCAGACACAGAAGCAAACCCAGAACCAGGTCCAGACACAGACGCAGGCCCAGAACCAGACCCAGAACCAGACCCAGAACCAGACCCTGACCCAGACCCAGATCAGGAAGCCAGACCCAGGCCCAGACACAGACCCAAATCCAGTCCCAGGTCCAGACCCAGACCCAGGCCCAGAACCAGGCCCAGACCCAGACCCAGACCCAGACCAGACCCATACCCAGACCAGACCCAGACCCAGACCAGACCCAGACCAGACCCAAACCCAGACCAGACCCAGACCCAGACCCAGACCCAAACCAGACCCAGACCAGGCCCAGACCCAGACCCAGACCCAGTCCCAGGTCCAGACACAGACCCAGACCCAGACGCAGGCCCAGAACCAGACCCAGAACCAGACCCAGAACCAGACCCAGAACCAGACCCAGAACCAGACCCTGACCCAGACCCAGATCAGGAAGCCAGACCCAGGCCCAGACACAGACCCAAACCCAGTCCCAGGTCCAGACACAGACCCAGACACAGACGCAGGCCCAGAACCAGACCCAGAACCAGACCCAGAACCAGACCCAGAACCAGACCCTGACCCAGACCCAGATCAGACGCCAGACCAGGCCCAGGTCCAGCCCCAGAACCAGACTCAGAACCAGACCCTGACACAGACCCAGTTCAGGATGCCAGACCCAGGCCCAGACACAGACCCAAACCCAACCCAGGTCCAGACCCAGACCCAGGCCCAGACCCAGACCCAGACCAGACCCA
>NW_007231824.1:0-4579 GCF_000164805.1 Carlito syrichta | reverse complement strand
GGCTAGACAACTGAATTCACCAGCTGACTAGCTAGTTTAAGTCAGATCACTAGCCTGCTAATAACCTAGGTACCTAGGTAGTTAAGTAAGCTGGCAAGCCAACAGAATACATAGGTAGCTGGCTAGTTAAGTCAGCTGGATATTCAGCTGTCTGTCTATGTACCTAACCTGTTAAGTCAGCCTGCTAGCCATCAGGCTAGCTAGTTAAGTCACATAATTTAGTCAGCTGACAGCTGGCTACCTAGGTAGCTAGAAGTTAACTCAGCTGTCTAATCCACTTGCTAGCTAGTTAAGTCACCTAGATAAGTCAGCTGGCTAGCCAGCTGGCTAGCTAGGTAGCTTGCTAATTAAGTCAGCTGGATAGACAGCTGCCTAGTTAAAGTCACCTGGTTTAGTCAGCTGACTAGCCAGCTGGCTAGATATATAACAAGCTAGTTAATTCAGCTGAGTAGCAAACAGGCCAGCTATTTATGTCAGCTAGTTAAGTCAGCTGGCCAGCTAGCTGACTTGCTGGTTAAGTCACCTAGTTAAGTCAGTTACAGGCAGCTGGCTAGCTAGGTAGTTAGCTAGTTAAGTCAGCTAGTTAAGTCAACTGGCTAGCTAGGTTGCTAGCTAGTTAAGGAATCCAGATAGGTCAGCTGCTAGCTATTTAAGTCAGTTAGTTAAGTCAGCTGGCTTGCCAGCTGCCTAGCAGAATAACTAGCTAATTAAGTCAGCTGGCTAGTCAGCTGGCTACCTAGTTAAGGAACTTAGTTAAGTCAGCACACTGCCCAGCAGGTTAGCTTGTTAGGTAGGTAGTTAATTCAGTTGGGAAGCCAGCGCATTTTGTGGGTAGGTAGCTGGTTAAGTCAGCTGACTAACCATCAGACTATTTAGTTTTGTCAGCTAGGTAAGTCAACTGGCTATCTAGCTGTCTAGCCAGGTAGCTAGGTAGTTAAATTCGCTCGCTAGCCAGCTGGCTACTTCGTTATTTCAGCTACCTAAATCAGCTGGCTAGGCTGCTGGCTACATGGGTAGCTAGGCAATTAAGTCAGCGGGCTATCCAGCTGGACAGCTTAAGTCAGCTAGTTTAGTAAGCTGCCTAACCAGCTGGCTAGCTTGATAAATCAGCTCAAGTCAGTTGTCTAGCCAGCTGGCTAGCTGGTTAAAACCTAGTATCATTAGAGTGCAGCCAACTGGTTCTCTAGTAATTTCAGCTAGTTAAGTCTGCTGGTCAGCTAGGAAGCTAGCTAGTTAAGTCAGCTAGATATATCAGCTAGCTAGCTAGTTAAGTCAGCTAGTTAATTCACCTAACTGCAAGATAGCTAGCTAGGTAGCAAGCTAGTTAAATAAGCAACTTAAGTTAGCTGGGTAGCTAGGTAGCTAGCTAGGTAAGTTAGCTAGTTAAGTTAGGTTGCTAGCTAGTTTAGTCAGCGAGTTACGTCAGCTGGCAAGACAGCTGCCTATTAGATAGCTAGCTAGTGAAATCAGCTGGCTAGCCAGCTAGCTAGCTAGTTAAGTCACCTAGTTAAGTCAGCTCACTTGCCAGCTGGTTAGTTAGGAAGTTAAGTAGTTTAGTCAGCTGACAAGACAGAGGACTATGTAGGTAGGTAGCTAGTTAAGTCAGCCAGCTAGCCATCAGGTGTCTATTTTTGGTCAGTTAGATAAGTCAGCTAGCTATACACCTGTCTAGCTAGGTAGCTAGCTACTTAAGTCTGCTGGCTAGCCAGATGGCTACTTCTTTAAGTCAACTAGTTAAGTCATCTGGCTAGCCTTCTGACTAGATAGGTACCTAGGTACTTAAGTCAACTGGCTTGCCAGCTGGCTAACTAGTTAATTCAGCTAGTTGTCAGGAGGCATGCCAGCATGCTAGCTAAGTAGCTAGCTCATTATGTCAGCTGTACAGCCTGCCAGTTAGATTGGTACATGACCAAGTTAAGTCAGCTGACTAGCCAGCTGACTAGCTAGGTAGCTTGGCAGTTAAGTCATCTCGCAAGACATTTTTCCAGCAAGATAAGTCACCTAGTTAATTCAACTGGATAGCCAGCTGGATAGCTATGTAGCAAACTAGTTAATTCAACTGGCTAGAAAGTAGGCCAGCTAGTTAAAAGAGCTAGTTAAGTCAGCTGGTTAGCCAGCTGGCTAGCTAGGTAGTGACCTAGTTTAGTCAGTTGACTACCCAGCTAACTAGCTAATTAATTCAGCTAGCTAAGAAAGCTGGCTATCCAGATGGCTAGGGAGCTAGTTAAGGTAGCTAGCTAGCCAACAGGATAACTAGTTAAGATAGCTAGTTTCTTCTCCTGGCTGGCCAGGTTCATGGCACGTTAATCAACTAGTTGATTAATCAGTTGGCTAACCAGTTGGCTAGCTAGTTAAGTTACCTGGTTAAGTGAGTTGGCTAGCCAGCTCGCTAGCTAGTTAAAAAGCTAACTAATTCAGATGGCTTGACAGCTGGCTAGTTATTTCAGCTAGTAATGTCACCTGGTTAGCTAGCTAGCCAGCTAGTTAATCAGCTAGTTATGTCAGCAAGCTAGCTAGTTGAGTCAGCTAGTTAACTCTACTAGGTAGCTATATGGCTAGCTATAATGTTAGCTAGTTATTTCAGCTAGCAAATCCAGCTGGTTTGCTAGGTAGCTAGATAGTTAAGTCAGCTAGTTATGTCAGCTGACTAGCTAGTTAAGTCAGCTGGCTAGCAACCTGCCTAGCTGTGTAGCTAGCTAGTTAAGTCAGCTGGCTAGCTAGCTGTCTAGCTAGTTAAGTCACCTGTTTAAGTCAGCTCGCTAGGCAGCTGGTTAGCTGGAAAGCGAGGTAGTTAAGTCAACTGGAAAGCCAGCGGGATATGCAGGTAGCTAACGTGTTAAGTCAGCTGGCTATACAGCTTTCTAACTAGGTAGCTAGGTAGTTATGTAAGCTTGCTATCCAGCTGACTAATTAGCTAAGTAACCTAGTTATGTCAGCTGTCCAGCCAGCTGGTTAGCTAGTTAAGTAACCTATTTAAGTCAACTGGCTATACAGCTGGCTAGGTAGCTTGCTAGTTATGTCAGCTGTCCAACCAGCTGGCTATCTATTTAAGTCACATGGTTAAGTCAGCTGGCTAGCCATCTGGCTACATAGGTATCTTGCTACTTAAATCAGCTGACTAGACAGTGGGCTATCTAGTTAAGTAACCTAGTTAAGTCAACTCTCTAGCCATCTTGCTACCTATATAGCAAGCTAATTAATTCAGCTGACTAGCAAACAGGTCAGCTATTTAAGTCAGCTAGTTAAGTCAGCTGTCTTGCCAACTGACTAGCTAGTTAGTGAACTAGTTAAGTCAGTTGGCTAGCCAGCTGGCTAGTTATTTAAGTCAGCTAGTTAATTCATCTGGCTTCCCAGCTGGCTAGGTAGGTAGCTAGCTAGTTAAGTGAACTGGCTAGCCACCAGGCTAGCTAGTGTTGTCAGCTAGTTATGTCAGCTTGCTAGTCAACTGGCTAAATTGTTATGTCAGCTAGTTGAGTCAGCTGGCTAACCAGCTGGCTAGCTGGGTAAGTCAGCTAATTCATTCAAGTGGCTAGCCAACTGGCTAGCTAGGTAGCTCGCTACTGTATTCAGCTGACTAGCCAGCTTGATACCTGATTTAGTCAGTTAGTTAAGTCAGCTGGCTAGACACCTGGCTAGTTAGGTAGCTAGCTAATTAAGTCAGCTGGCTAGCCAGCTGGTTACTTAGTTAAGTCAGCGAGTTAAGTGACCTGGCAAGACAACTGGCTAGTTAGGTGGCTAGCTAGTTAAGCCAGCTGGCTAACCAGATGGCTATCTAGTTAAGTCTGCTATTTGTCAGCTAGTTAGCCGGCTTGCTAGCTAGGAGACTGGCAATATAAGCCAGCTGGTTAGCAGGATTGTCAGCTAGGTGACAAGGTAGTTAAGTCAGCTGGCTAACCGGCTCAACAGCAGGGTGACTGTCTAATAACTTGGCTGGCTATGTGACTGTCCAGCCAGCAGGCTGCCTAATTAAGCCAGCTGGCTATTCAGTTGGCCAGTCCACTAGCTGGCTAGATGGCTTCCTAGCCATCTAGCCAGCCTGGTAGCTATCTGGTTAAACCAGATGGCTAGCCGTGTAGCCAAACATTTGACTAGCTAGTTAAGTCATCTGGCTAGCCAGCTATCCAGCCAACATGCTAGTCAGCTATTTAAGTCAGCTAGCTATACAGCTAGCTAGTTAAGTCTGCTAGCATTCAGGTAATTATTCAGCTAGCTTGTTAACTCAGCTAGTTATTCAGCTTGCTAGTCAGCTAGGTAGTTGGGCAACTAGATAGCTAAGTCAGCTATCCATCTAACTAGCCAGTTAGCTAGCCATTTAAGTCAGCTAGCTAGACAGCTAGATAGCTTGTTTGGTATCCAGTTATGTCAGCTAGATAGCCAGCTAGCTAGACAGCTAGGTAAAGTCAGCTAGCAAATCAGATAGTTACTAAGGTAACTAGTGGGCCAGAAACTGAGCTAGCTGGCCATCTAACTAGTGGGATCGCTTGATTTCCATCAGGTCAATTAAGTAGTCGGCTCCCTTGCCTGCAAACTGGTCAGCAAACTATATGGATCACTCGCCAGCCAACAGACCAACTAAATT
>NW_007231823.1:0-10801 GCF_000164805.1 Carlito syrichta | reverse complement strand
TGGCTATCTGGCTCCCTAACCAGCTAGCCAGCCAGGTAGCTAACTAGTTAAGCCAGATGGCTAGCAGTGTACCCAAATATTTGAATAGCTAGTTAAGTCAGCTGGCTAACCAACTACCAAGTCAAATTGCTAGTCAGCTTCTTAAGTCAGCTAGATATCCAGATAGCTTGTTAAGTCAGCTAGCAATTCAGTTAACTATTCAGCTAGCTAGTTAAGTCAGCTAGCTATTCAGCTTGCTAATCAGCTAGCTTTCTGGTCAACTAGATAGTTAATTTAGCTATCCCATTAACTAGCCAGTTAGCTAGCTAGCTAAGTCAACTAGGTAGACAGCTAGATAGCTTGTTTGGTATCCAGTTATGTCAGCTACATATCCAGCTAGCTAGTCAGCTAGCTAGTTAAGTCAGCTAGCAAATCAGCTAGTTACTTGCCTAACTAGTTGGCTAGAAACCCAGTTAGCTGGTCATCTAACTCACAGGATCGCTTGCTTTCCATCAGGTCAGCTAACTAGTCGGATCCGTTGCCTGACAACTGGTCAGCAAACTATTCACTTCGCTCACCAGCCAAAAGGTCAACTAACTTGTCAGCTGACTTACAGGCCAACAGGGTAGCCAGCTAGTTGGCTTGCTCTCCTGCCAACTGATTGATTCAACTCACCAGTCAGCTCACACACCAGCTGACTAGTTAAGGCAGCTCACCGGTCATCTCACTCGCCGGTCAACTAGTTACATCGGCTCACTTGTCCATTCAGTGAACGGCTGACAAGTTAAGTTTTCTGACTACTTGACTCACTCACCAGTCAGCTAAAGTCAGCTGACCAGTCAGTTCACTCGTCAGTCGAATAGTTAAGTCAGCTGAACAGTTGGCTCACTTGCTGGCTGACTAGTTAAGTCAGCTGACCTGTCGGATCACTCAATGGGCAATTAGTTAAATCAGCTCACTTGTCGGCTCCCTCACTGGTAGACTGGTTAAGTCAGCTAACCGGTCATCTGCCTAGGCTTCCAACTAGTTAAGCCAGCTAACCAATTGCTGGAATAGTCGGCCAACTAGTCAGTCAAAAATTAGCTCAGCTAACTAGTCGCTGATAAGTTACGACATCTAACTAATTGGCATAATAATTGGTCGAATAGTTAGGTCAAAACTCCAGCCATCCCACTAGTTAACAAAGCTGACTAGTGGGCCAGCTTGTTAGTCAGCTCTCTAACCCAGCTAACTAGTCTGCTGACTAGCCAGCCAAATTGTTAAGCCAGCTAATAAGTTGGCCGTTTAGTCAGCCAACGTGTTAAAACTGCTAACTATTCTGCTGACTCATCAAACAAGTTAAGTCAACCAGCTAACTCGTTAATCAACTAGTTAAATCAGCTAGATAACTCGTTTACCAACTAGTTAAAACAGATCATTAACTTGTTAAACAACTCATTAAGTAAGCTAGCTATCTCGGTATGTAACTAGTTAAGTCAGTTAGCTAAGTCAGCTAGCTAACCTGTTAGCTAGCTAAGTCAGCTAGCTAAGTAAGCTAGCTCACTAATTAGCTAAATATTTAAGTCAGCTACTTAAGTCTTCTACCTAACTAGTTAGCTAATTAGTTAAGTCAGCTAGTTATTCAAATAGTTAAATAGTTAGCTAACTATATAATTCAGGTATTAAAGTCAACTAGCTAACTAGTTAAGTTGGTCAGTTAAGTCAACTACCTAAGTAGCTAAGTCACCTATCTAATTCGGCTGATTAAGTCAGCTTTCTAATTAAGTCAGCTGTTTAAGACAGCTAACTAGCAAGTTAGACAGCTAGCTAGCTAGCAAGTAAGCTAAGTCAGCGGGTTGAGTTAGGTAGTTAGCTACTTAACTAATTGGTTAGGTCAGCTGGTTGAGTCATCTAGCTAGCTAGTTTGAAAACTGGTTGAGTCAGCTGTTTGAGTAGGCTAGCTAGCTAATTAGCTAACGAGTTAAGTCAGCTGAATAAGTCAGCTAGCTAGCTAGTTATCTAAAGGGTTAAGTCAGCTGCTTGAGCCACCTAGGAAACTCAGAAGCTAATAAGAGTTGTTGGATGATTTAGTCAGCTAACTAGCACGTTAGATGATGGGAAAGCTAACTAGTTAGCTAGCTGGTTAAGTCAGATAACTAGCTACACAACTAACTATTTGAGTCAGCTTGCTAGCTAGGTAGCTAGCTAGTTAGCTAACTCTTTAAATCAGCTGGTAGCTAGCTAGTTAGCCAACCTTTTAAGTCAGCTGTCTTCCTAGGTAGATAGCTAGTTAATTCAGCTAATTAAATCAGCTCTCTGGCCAACTAGCTAGCTATGTAGCAAGTTAGTTAAGTCAGTTGGCTAGCCACCTGGCTAGCTGGTTAATTCAGCTAGATAAGAGAGCTGACTAGCCAACTGGCAAGGTAGATAGCTAGCTAGTTAAGTCAGCTAGATAGCTAAATGGCTAGATAGTGATGTCTTCGAGTTAAGTAAGCTGTATAGCCAACTGCCTAGCTGGTTAAATCACCTAGTTTAGTCAGCTGTCTAGACAGCTGGATAGGTAGGTCTCTAGCTAGATAAGTCATATTACTAGCCTGCAGGCTACCTGTTCAAGTCAGCCAGTTAAGTCAGCTGAATAGCTTACTGACTAGGTAGGTAGCTAGCTAGTTAAGTGAACTGGTTAGCCACCTTGCTAGCTTAAGTTAGCTAGCTAAGTCAGTTGGCTAGTTAGCTTGCTACATAGGCAAACAGCTAGTTAAGTCAGCTGGCTAGCCAGCAGACTAGCTGGTTAATTCAGCTAGTTAAGTCAGCTGGAAACCAGCTATCTAGCTAGTTAAGTCAGCTCGTTAAGTCACAAGCCTATCCAGCTGGTTAGTTAGTTAAAAAGTTAGTTAAATCACATGGCTAGCCATAATGCTAGCTAGTTACTTCAGCTACTTAAGTCAGCTGGTTACCTAGGAAGCTAGCTATGTAAGTCAGCTAGTTATGTCAGCTAGCTAACTAGTTAAGTCAGGTAGTTAAGTCAGCTGCCTAGCTAGATAGTCAGCTAGGTAGCTAGCTAGTTAAACCAGCTAGTTAAGACAGCTGGCTAGCTAGGTAGCTAGCTCATTAAGTCAGCCAGTTAAGTCAGTGAATTAATTCAGCAGGCTAGCCAGCTGCCTAGCTGGGTAGCTAGCTATTCAAGTCAGCTGACTAGTCAGTTAGTTAGCTAGTTAAGAAACCTAGTTAAGTCAGCTCACTATTCAGCTGGTTAGGTAGGTAGTTTGGTAGTTAAATCAGCTGGCAAACAAGTGGGCTATGTATTTAGCTAGCTAGTTAACTCAGCTGGCTCTCCATTTGTCTAGCCAGGTAGCTAGGCCGTTAGGTCAGCCTGCTAACCAGCTGGCCAGCTACATAAGTCACCTATTTAAGTCAGCTGGCTAGCTGGGTAGCTAGATAGTTAAGTCAGCAGTCTAGTCATCTGGCTGGCTAGTTAAGCCACCTAGTTAAGTCAGCTGGATATACAACTTGCCAGCTAGGTAGCTTGTTATTTACCTCAGTTGTCTAGTCAGCTGGCTAGCTAGTTAAGTCACATATTAAAGTCAACTAGCTAGCTAGCTTGCTAGCTATAGGGCAAACTAGTTAATTCAGCTGTCTAGCAAGCAGGCCAGCTATTTAAGTCAGCTAATTAATTCAGCTGGCTAGCCACCTGGCTAGCTATGTAGTGAGCTTTTTAAGGCAGCTGTCCAGCCAGCTGGATAGCTAATCAAGTCAGCTAGTTAAGTCTGCTGACTAGCCAGCTAGCTAACTACGCAGAGAGCTATTTAATTCAGCTGGATAGCCAGCTGGCTAACTAGTTAAGTCAGCTATCTGGGTCAACTTGTTAGCTGGTTAAGTCAACTAGTTAAGTCAGTTGGCTAACCAGCTAGATAACTAGGTACTAAGCTAGTTAAGTCAGCTGGCTAGCCAGCTTGCTACCTAGTAAAGTCAGCTAGTTAATTAATCTGGCTTCCCATCTGGCTAGGTAGGTACCTAGCTAGTTAAGTCAGCTGACTAGCCAGCTGGCTAGCTGGTTAATTCAGCTAGTTACTTTAGCTAGCCAGACAGCTGGCTAGCTAGTTAAATCAGATAGATAAGTCAGATGGATAGCTTCTTGCATCAGTTATTTAAATCAGCTGGCTACCCAGCTGCCTATCTTGTTAGCTAACTACTTAAGTCAGCTGAGTAGCCAGCTGTCTAGCTAGTTAAGTCATCTAGTTAAGACAGCTCGCTAGTCAGCTGGTTAGCTATGTAGCTAGGTAGTTAATTCAGTGGGCAAGCCAGCAGTATACATTGGTAGCTTGCTAGTTAAGTCAATTGTCTAGCCAGTTGGCTAGCTAGAGATGTCAGCTAGTTAAGTCAGCTGGCTAGTCAGTTGGCTAACTAGTTATGTCAGCTAGTTGAGTCAGCTGGCTAGCCAACTGGCTAGCTGGATAAGTGAGCTAGTTAATTCAAGTGACAAGCCAACTGGCTAGATATGTAGCTACATAGTTAATTCACCTGGCTAGCCAGCTGGCTAGTTGGTTAAGTCAGCTAGGTAAGTCAGCTGGTTAGATATCTGGCTAGGTAGGTAGCTAGCAAATTAAGTCAGTTGGTTAGCCAGCTGGCAAGGTAGTAATGAAAGTTAGTTAAGTGAGTGGCTAGCCAGCTGGCTAGCTAGGTGGCTAGCTAATTAAGTCAGCTAGGTAATTCTTCTGGCTTCTCAGCTGGCTAGGTAGTTGGCTAGCTAGTTAATTCAGCTGGCTAGTCAGCTGGTAAGCTGGTTAATTCAGCTAGTTAATTCAGCTGGACAGCCAGCTGGCTAGCTAGTTAAATCAGATAAATATGTCAACTGGCTAGACAGTTGATTCAGTCCGTTAAGTCAGCTGGCTAGCCAGTTGCCTATCTGGGTAGCTAACTACTTAAGTCAGCTGACTGGCCAGCTGTCTAGTTAGTTAAGTCACCTAGTTAAGTCAGCTCACAAGCCAGCTAGTTAGCTAGGTAGCTAGGTATTTAATTTAGTGGGTAAGGCAGCGGTATACATCGGTAGCTAGCTAGTTAAGTCAGCTGGCTACCCACCTGGCTAGCTAGAGACGTCAGCTAGTTAAGTCAGTGAGCAAGCCAGCTGGCTAGCTAGTTCTGACAGCTAGTTGAGTCAGCTGGCTAGTCAGCTGGCTAGCTGGATAAGTGAGCTAGGTAATTCAAGTGACAGGTCGACTGGCTAGCTAGGTAGCTACATAGATAATTTATCTGACTAGCAAGCTGACTGGCTGGTTAAGTCAGCTAGTTAAGTCAGCTGGCTAGCCAGCTGGCTAGCTGGTTAATTCATCTAGTTAATTCAACTGGACAGCCAGCTGGCTAGCTAGTTAAATCAGATAAATAAGTCAGCTAGCTAGATAGTTGATTCAGTTCATTAAGTCACCTGGCTAGCCAGCTGCCTATCTGGGTAGCTAACTACTTAAGTCACCTGACTGGCCAAGTGTCTAGCTAGTTAAGTCACCTAGTTAAGTCAGCTCACAAGCCAGCTAGTTAGCTACGTAGCTAGGTAGTTTATTCAGTCAGTAAGCCAGCAGTATACGTCAGTAGCTAGCTTGTTAAGTCAGCTGGCTAGCCACCTGAGTAGCCAGAGACGTCAGCTAGTTAAGTCAGTTGGCAACCCAGCTGGATAACTGGTTCTGACAGCTAGTTGTATCAGCTGGTTAGCCAGCTGATAGTTGGATAAGTGAGCTAGCTGATTCAAGTGGCAAACCAACTGACTAGCTAGGTAGCTACATAGATAATTCATCTGGCTAGCAAGCTGGCTAGCTGGTTAAATCAGCTAGTTAAGTCAGCTGGCTAGCCACCTGGCTTGGTAGGTAGCTAGGTAATTAAGTCAGCTGGCTAGCTGGTTGGCTAACTAGTTAAGTCAGCAAATTAAGTGAACTGGTTAGCCGCCTGGCTAGGTAGATGTTTAGCTAGTTAAGCCATCTGGTTAGACAGATGGCGATCTAATTAAATCAGCTAGTTAGAACAGCTGGTTAGCCAGTTGGCTAGCTAGGTGGCTAGCATGTTAAGACAGCTGGTTAGCAGGCTGGTCAGGTAGGTGGCCAGATAATTTAGCTGACTTGCTAGGCAGCTGAATACCAGGGTGTCTGACTAGTTAAGCCAGATTTCTATCCCACTGTCCAGCCAGACGGGTGGCTATTTAAGGTGGCTGTGTAGCCAGGTGGCTAGTCTACTAGCTAGCTAGCCGGCTGCCTAGCCAGAGAGCCAGCCAGGTAGCTAGCTAGTTAAACCAGGTGACTAGACGTCTAGCCACACAGATAGATAGCTACTTAAGTCAGTTCTCTAGCCAGGTAGCCAACCAGCTAGCTAGTCAGCTAGTTAACTCAGCTAGCTAGGCAGCTAGCTAGTTAAGTCAGCTAGCAAGTCAGCTAACTATTCAGCTAACTAGTTAAGTAAGCTTGCTAGACAGTTAGTTTGTTTGCTAGCTAGTTATGTCAGCTAGATAGCCAGCTAGCTAGTCAGCTAGCTAGTTAAGACAGCTCACAAACTAGCTAATTACTTGGCTAACTAGTCGGCTAGCAACTCAGCTAGCTGGTTGGCTAAATAGTAGGCTCTATTGCTTTCCATCAGGTCAACTAAATATTCGGCTTGCTCGCCGGCCAACCAGTCAGCAAACTAGTCGGCTGGCTCATCAGCCAACAGGTCAACTATCTTGTCGACTCGCTTGCAGGCCAATGGGTCAGCGAACTAGTCAGCTTGTTCACCCATCAGCTATTTAAGTCAGCTCATAGGTTGGCTCACTCATCAGCTGAATACTCAAGGCAGCTCATATTTTGGCTACCTCGCCAGCTGACTAGTTAAGGTGGCTCACTGATCAGCTCAAAACCAGCTGACTAGTTAAGTTGGCTCTCTTGACAGCTGACTAAATTCAGATGACCAGTCATCTCACACGCCGACTGACTAGTTAAGTCGGCTGACCAGTTGACTCGCCTACTATCCAACTAGTTACATCAGGTGACCAATCGGCTCACTCGCCGGTGAACTAGTTAATTCAGCTGACCGGTCGGCTCACTCACCGACTGACTAGTTAAGTCAGCTAACCGGTCGGCCCACTAGCAGTCCAACTAGTTAAGTTAGCTAACCAATCGTCTGACCAGTGGGCCAACTTTTCAGTGGACAATGTAGGTCAGCTAAGTAGTCGGCCGACTAGTTAAGTCAGCTAACTAGTCGGCCAACTAATCGGACTAGTTAGGTCAGCAAGTTAGCAAGTCAACTAGTTAACCCTGCTAAATATTGGGTCAACTACTCAGTCAACTAGTTAACCCAGCTAGTTGGCCGACTATTTGGTCAACAGTTTATGCCAGCAATCATGTTGGCCGAGTAGACAGCCAACATATTAAACCAGCTAACTAGACAGCCGATGCATCAACCAACAAGTTAAGTCACCTAGCTAACTCGTTAACCAACTAGTTAAATCACCTAATTAAACTAGTTAAAACAGTTAGCTAACTCGTTAACCAACTTAAATCAGCTAGTTATCTTGCTAGCCAACTAGTTAAGACCGTTAGCTAAGTCAGCTAGCTAACCAGCTAGCTAGCTAAGTCTGCTAGCTAAATCAGCTAGCTCACTTGTTAGCTTACTATTTAAGTCAGCTACTTAAGTCTGCTTTCTGACTAGTTAGCTAATTAATTAAGTCAGCTAGTTATCCAGCTAGTTAAATAGTTAGCTAAGTATTTAATTCCTGTAGTTAAGTTAGATAGCTACCTAGTTTACTCTGCCAGTTAAGTCAGCTAGTTAAGACTGTTTTCTAATTTCATCAGCTGGTTAAGACAGCTAGATATCTAGTTAAATAACGGGTTAAGTTAGCAGCCTGAGTCAGGTAGTTAGCTAGTTAACTAACGTATTAAATCAGCTGGTTGAGTCAGTTAGCTAGCAAGTTAGGAAACGGGTTGAGTGAACTGGTTGAGTAGGAAAGCTAGCTAGTTAGCTGGTGTGTTAAGTCAGCTGGATGAGTCAGTTAGCTACCTATCTAATGACTTGAGTCAGCTCTTTGTGTTAGCTAGCTAGCTCATTAGCTAACGAGCTACGATCAATAAGTCACCTAGCTAACAGTTAGATAATGAGTAAGCTAACTAGTTAGCTAGCTGGTTATGTCAACTAGCTAGCTAAGCAGCTAACTATTTAAGTCAGCTGGCTAGCTAGGTAGCTAGCTAGTTAGCTAACTATATTATTCAGCTGGCCAACTAGGTAGCTAGCTAAATAACTCAGCTATTTAAGTCAGCTAGCAAGCCAGAAGGCTAGATAGGTAGTGAGCTAATTAAGTCATTTGGCTAGAAAGCTGGCTACCTGGTTATTTCAGCTAGTTAAGAGAGCTGGCTAACCAACTGCCAATGTATATAGCTAGCTAGTTAAGTCAACTAGATAGCTACCTGGCTAGCTGGTGATGTCAGCATGTTAAGACAGATGGCTAGCCAACTGTTAGCATGTTAAGTCAGCTAATTTAGTCAAAGTCTAGTCAGCTGGCTAGGCAGGTAGCTAGCTAGACATATCAGCTTGCTAGCCAGCAGGCTAGCTGTTCAAGTCAGATAGTTAACCAGCTGGCTAGCCTTCAGGCTATGTAGGTATCTCGCTAGTTAAGTGAGATGGCTTGTCAGCTTGCTATCTTAAGTCAGCTACTTAAGTCAGTTGGCTAGCCAGCTGGCTAGATAGGGAGCCAGCTAGTTAAGAAACCTTGCTAGCCAGTTGACTCACTGGTTAAGTAGGCTAGTTAAGTCAGCTGGCAACCTGCTGCCTAGCAGGTTAAGTCAGCACGTTAAGTCTGTTGGCTTCCAGCTGGTTATCGAGTTCAAAAGCTAGTTAAGTCAGATGGCTGGCCATCTGGCTAGCTAGTTATTTCTGCCAGTTAAGTCAGCTGGTTGCCTAGGAATCTAGCTATATAAGTCAACTGGTTATGTCAGCTACGTAGCTCTTTAAGTCAGCTAGTTAAGCCAGTAGGTGATCTAGGTAGCTAGCTGGTTAAGTCAGCTAGTTAAGTTAGCTTGCTAGCTAGTTATGCCAGCAAGTTATGTCAGCTGGATAGCCAACTGTCTAGCTGGGTATCTAGCTATTTAAGAGAGCTGGTTAGCCAGTTAGTTAGTTAATTAATCTAGTTAAGTCAGCTCAATAGACAGCTGGTGAGCTAGGTAACTAACTAGTTAAGTCAGCTGGCTATCCAATTTGCTAGCTAGGTACCTAGGCAGTTAAGTCAACCTGCTAGCCAGCTGGCTAGCTAGTTCAGTCACCTAGTTAAGTCAGCTGGCTAGACAACTGGCTCCTAGGTAGCCAGATAATTATGTCAGCAGTCTAGACCACTGGCTAGATAAAAGGCACCTAGTTAAGTCAGTTGACTACCCAGCTGGGTAGCCAGGTAGTTTGCTTATTAGCTCAGCTGGATAGCCAGCAGGCTAACAATATAGCAGGCAAGTTAATTCAACTGACTAGCAAGCAGGCCAACTATTTATGTCAGCTACTATCCTCAGCTGGCTTGCCAGTTTGTTAGCTACGTAGCGAGCTAGTTATTTCAGTTGGCTATCCAGCTTGCTAGGCATTTAAGACAGCTAATTAAGTCAGCAGGCTAGCCAGATAGCTAGCTATGCAGAGAACTAATTAAGTCGGCTGGCTAATCAGGTCGCTAACTAGTAAGTCAGCTAATTAATCAGCTGGCTAGCCATTTGGCTAGCAGGTTAAGTCAACTAGTTAATTCTGTGGGTCTCCCATCTGGCTAGCTACATAGCAAGTTAGTTAAGTCAGCTGGGTAGCCAGCTGGCTAGAAAGCTAAGACAGTTAGTTAATTAAGCTGGCTTCCCAGCTAGCTAGCTAGGTAGATAGTTAAGTCACCTAGATAAGTCAGCTGACCTGCCCGCTGGCTAGCTAGGTATTTAACTATTTAATTCAACTGGCTAGACAACTGCTAGCTAGATAAGTCACCTAGTTAATTGAGCTGGATAGCCACCTAGCTAGCTATGTAGCAAGCTACTTAATTCAACTGACTAGAAAGCAGGTCAGCTAATAAAGAGAGTAAGTTAACTCAGTTGGCTGGTCAGATGGCTAGCTAATTAAGTCAGCTAGTTAAGTTAGCTGGCTATCCAGGTGGCTAAAGAGGTAGAGAGCTAGTTAAGTCAGCTGGTTAGCCAGCAGTATAACTAGTTAAGTAAGCTAGTTTAGTCACCTGGCTGGCCAACTGCCTATCACGTTTATCAAGTAGTTAATTCAGCCTGCTTACCAGTTTCCTAGCTACTTTAGTCACCTCATTTAGTCAGTTGGCTAACCTGCTTACTTGCTAGTCAAAAAGCTAGTCAATACAGATGGCTAGACAGCTGGCTAGCTAGATATTGCAGTTAGTTAAGTCAGCTGGCTAGCTAGGTAGCTAGCTAGTTAAGTCAGCTATTTATGTCAGCTGGATAGCTTGTTAAGTCAGCTAGTTAAGTAGGCTAGTTAGCTAGATAGATAACTAGGTAACTAGCTAGTTATTTCAGGTTGTTATGTCAGCTGGCTATTTAGGAAACTAGCAAGTTAAGTCAGCTTGTTAAGTGAGCTGGTTAGCTAGTTAATCAGCTTGTTAAGTCAGCTGGCTAGCCAGCTTCCTAGCTGGGTAGCTAGCTAGTTAAGTCAGCTGCCTAACCAGCTGGATAGCTAAGTAGTTAGGTTAAGTCAGCTGTCAAGCCAGTAGGATACATAGGTACCTAGCTATTTAAGTCAGCAGGCTAGCCACCTGGCTAGCTAAGGATGTCAGTTAGTTAAGTAAGCTGGTTACCCAGCTGACTAAGTAGTTAAATCAGGTAGTTGAGTCAGGTGCCTAGTCAGCTGGCTAGGTGGTTAAATG
>NW_007231822.1:27522-33161 GCF_000164805.1 Carlito syrichta | reverse complement strand
CCCCTATAATTGTACATAAATTCTTATCACAACCCAAAGAAACTTGATGACAAGCTGCACAGACATTCACATATGGACTAAGAAATTCACTGGTGCATCAGTAGAAATTGCCAAGACTCCTGTAGTGGGTATCAAGCCCACTGGGGTATCTATAAGTACAATTTACCAGACACAAAAGCCCCACTATGTCATAATAGCTACAATTATGTCCTTTATTATAGTTGTATCAATTCTAATAGTATACACTTGTACACAGTGCTTTGTATATAGATCCTAAAGATACTTAATGACTCCACGGGCTTCTGCCCTCTCATGCCCTCCTCTTACTATTTCAAAAACATTCTTATTTGCAACTAGGGATTAGGGATGGAGGTCAGACTCTTGTATCTGCTGCCTGCTGAATGGGGGGGTCATAGAGCAAGAGGAGGGCATGAGAAGACAGGAACCCATGGAGAAAGGGCAGAAAAAAATAACTGACACATATTTCTCAAATCTATTTTGAAAAAACAATAAAATGCTTCCAGAAAATTATAAAACATAGTTGAAAACCACACTGCAAATGTAAATGCTCTCCTAAAAAAGTTTATAAAGAAATTTCTCTCTGAGATGCTTATAAACACATAAGAAGGGTAAAACCAACATCCTTGAAACTTTTTACTGGTTGTCCTCTGTCAGCTGGAGCTGGCATGGCATATTTAGTTATTGATATGGTCATGAGATTCCAATGAAAAGATAGCAGCCAGCATGGCAGAGCTTAGTGGTCATACAGTACAATGCAGGTGTTGTATTGTAATGAGAGACAGGGTGGGTACAGCAATCAGAATATTATGATTTTATATTGTCACCTTCAGAGTCATGATCGACATAGCCATGGCTTCTTCAAAGGTTTTACTTGATCTCTGTAAGTGATGCCATTTAGAATGTGAGCAGAGACCCTTTTTCAGTTAGCAGGGAAAGTCACTGAAAGTTACTCAGTTCCTAGAGTTGAGTCAGTTCAGAGGTTTAGAATTCCCTAAATGATGGGGACACTGATGTCACTTGAGAAGAAATGGCATGGCACTACTTCAAACAGGTGAGCTAAATAATCTTCCAAGACCTCCTCAAAGAGACTTACAATCACAAATCAAGTAGGATACACATTCACAAAAGAAATTCTATAAAGAGATTTCTAAGTATAAATCTAAATTTATACCATATCAAAGAAGCCCAAAATATAATTATTGTTTAACAGTCATATAAAGCATTAATGGTGGTCATGTGGTGAATGGTAATTAAGTCCAAGTCTATTTCACGGCACTTCTTATGAGTCTCCCATAAAATTGTGTGGTTATTTTACCAAAAGAACTGCATACAGAATCTGCATGTACATTATTCGCAATTAGCAGATTGTTCTAACTTTTAATGCTTCTCTGTTTCAGTTTCTTACAGAGACCAAAAATGGAAAAGATAAGGACCAACTGGTTACTAAAGAAAAAGGGAAAAAAGAAGTCAAATCTGCCAGACTATAAAAGCCAAATTAAGTCTAAAATGCCAAGTTAGAGCTACCAGAAAACAGATGTGTATAATCTAATATCAGCTGAGATAGACAATTAAAAAATACATTAACAATTTAATGCCATAATTAGGGAGCCTTTGAAAAGACCTGACTCCTGACCAACAATTAAGACCCCTTTCTAAAGCCCTGTGAGAAGAAAAAAAAAGAGAATAAAAACTTCACATAAAAAACTCCAATGAAACTGCTGGGAGGGGGGCAGAGAAGCAGGATAGGCAGTAGTGACAATCTGCGTGGGGATGGGGGGGCACACCTCATCAATAAGGGTACCTGCATAATGAATATTTGTATACCTATCCCTGAGTTGTATCCCACATCTTTAAAGTTAAAAAACAAAAACTCCAATGTCTCCATTCTAGGGGTGGACTCCTCCTAGCCTGAAGGCTAGAGCTATGGCCGAGGTTGTCTTATACAAGCAATAAGAGGAATCTGAGGCCCCATGTGAAGCTCAAAATTCATTGGAGTCCATAAACAGAAGACTTTAGTGTTAGGAGACACAGGCACAGAATGCACTTTAGTTCATGGAAACCCAGAGAGAACCCTGGTAAGTGGGCAGCTATAGTTATGAGGAGTGAACAATCTGAGTAGAACAAACTTCTCCTTGGTATCAAGTAGAGTACCCGACTTACTCCATTGTTTTCATCTTTTACAATAAATATTTTGAGATCTGTCTTTTATTTCTAGTGTGAATCTTTAATTTTGACAAAATGAATTTTACAAACACATTTTTCATTCTTAAGTTCCCAAACTTTCACTTATTTAAAAAAACCAAAGACAATCATCAACAGGGGTACCTGTGTGGTCAATGTTTGTATACCTAATCCTGAATTGTATCCCACATCTTTATAATAAAATTTTTTTAAAAAATCAAAGACAAGACAGCCTAGACTCCAAAATTTAAGTTATGAGTAAGACCATTACCCAATTTTCAAGTTACATATGCTAGCTGCATTTTACATACCATGAAAGTAATAGGCAATCTAGAAAAGAATTTTCTTCTGGTTACACTCACCACGCTTGTTCACTTGACTGTCTGTGCTTGTCCTGCTCCCACAGAAATACTCTGATTACCCAGAATCCTTTGCCAAATGAGATTGGTGTCCCAGGCCCTGGCTTCCCATCTCACTCAGGTCAATGCCAAAGCTGTAAAATTTAGTGCGGATACACGTGACTTAATGTTACCAAGTGTAGACTTTTAGCCAATGCTGTAGCAGTTACAATGGGGCCAGAGGGAAGACAGTGATTACTGAACAGAGTTGGGAAAGCCCCAAGTAGCAAAAGATAGTGTGGCTATAGCAAAGTCAAATGTCTTAAAAGACAAATATAAAAACATTGGAGTCAACTTGTTCAGGATGTTGCCAATAACACATATAGAGAGGCTGAGTATGTCACCACCACTGCTACTGTGTTAGCACACTATTGGCAAGGAAGGCTTTGAGAAGATCAGCAAATGCACTAATCCAGTGGAAATCAGGAGAGGAGTAATGTTAGCTGTTGACATTGTCATTGCTGAATTTAAGAAGCAATCCAAACCTGTAACAACCCCGGAAGAAATTACTCAGGTTGCTACAATCTCTGCAAATGGAGACAAAGAAATTGGCTGCATCATTTCTGATACAATGAAAAAGGTTGGAAGAAAGGGTGTCATCACAGTAAAGGATAGAAAAACACTGAATGATGAATTATGAACTATTAAAAGTATGAAGTTTGATCAAGGCTATATTTCTCCATATTTTATTAACATATCAAAAGGTCAGAAATGTGAATTCCAGAATGTCTATGTTCCACTAAGTGAAAAGAAAATTTCTATTGTCCAGTTCTTTGTACCTGCTCTGGAAATTGCCAATGCTCATTGTATGTACTTTGTAATAATTGCTGAACATGTTAGTAGAGAAACAGTGCACTCATTTTGAATAGGCTAAATTTGGTCTTTAGGTTGTAGCAGTCAAAGCTCCAGGTTTTGGTGGTAAATAGAAAACAAAAGCCTCAATTATATGGTTATTGCTGTTGCTACTAATAATGCAGTGTTTGGGAAAAGAGGGGCTGACCTCTTAAAGATTTTCAGTTTCATGTCTTTTGAAAAGTTGAAGAGGTCATCATGAACAAAGATGATGCTATGCTCATGAAAGGAAAAGGTGACAAGGCTCAAATTGAAAAACATAGTCAAGATAGAATTGAGCAGCTAGATGTCACAACTAGCAAATATGAGAAAAAGTAGCTAAATGAACATCTGGCAAAGTTCTCAGATGGAGTAACTGTGCAGAAGTTTGGTGGGAAAAGTGACACTGAAGTGAATGAGAAGAAAGCCAGGATTACAGATGCCCTTAATGCCACACAAGTAGCTGTGGAAGAAGGCTTTTTTCTGGGCAGAGGCTGTGCCCTGCTTCAGTGCATTCCAGCCTTGGACTCATTAATGCCAGCTAATGGGGATCGTAAGTTTGGTATAGAAATTGTTAAAAGAACAGTAAAATTCCTGCAATGGCCATTGCCAAGAATGCAGGTGTTGCAGAGTTCCTCAGAAATTGGTTATGATGTTACAATGAAAGGTTTTGTGACTATGGTGGAAAAAAGGAATCACTGACCCAACAAAGATTGTAAGAATGGTTTTACTTTCTTTCTGTTAACTACAGCAGTTATGGTCAAAAAAAATTCTAGAGAAAAGAAGGACCCTGGAATGGGTCGAATGGGTGGAATGGGAGATAGGATGGATGGAGGCATGTTCTAACTCCCGGGGTAGTGCTTTGCCATCATTAATGAACTGAGACAGTGTCCTCACCAATAACCTCAGTGACTTCAACTAAAGAAATGACTGAAGAAAAGACTGGCTGGTTAGGAAGATTACTATAATCATCAGTTACTGGCTTCAGTTGACAATATATAATTGTTTATTGTCATTGTCCATGCCTAAATATTATTTTTATTTTAAAAAAGACATTTGTACATTCCTGATACTGGGTGCAAGAGCCTTCAACTTAAATTCCTGAGGCATTTTTACTACTATTTTTTCAAATCAAGATTTTAGTGCTAGCCAGGCTCAGTGGCTCAGCCTGTAATCCTGTGCTTTGGGAAGCTGAGGTTAAATGGATTGCCTGAACCTGCAGGTTCGAGACCCACCTGACCAACTTGGCGTGACCTCATCTCTAAAATAAATCAAAAAATTAGCTGGGTGTGGTAGTGCATGCCTGTAGTTCCAGTTACTTGGAAGGCTGAGGTAGAAGGATCACCAGAGCCGAGCAGGTCAAGGTTGCAGAGGACGGGAGCATGCCACTGCACTCCAGCCTGGGTGACAGAGTGAGACTCCAAGTCAAAAAAAAAAAAAAAAAAAAGACTTTAGTGCTTGGCACCACCAGATGAGAAGTTCAGAAGCAGCCTTTTTATGGAGAGTAAAAATAACTGTACAAAGTAGAGAAATATCCAATTATGTGACAACTTTTGTATAATAAAACTTTGTTTAAAGTTGAACAAAAATTTTCTATATACAACAGAGGTGGGAGGAAGAGATGAATACATTTATCCCCCTACTGTATTTTCTGGTTTTCATTGTTTTATAGTCTTTAAGTTAAGAAGTGAGATATTTTTTGTTTCCTTGTTTATTTGTTTTTACTTTTTAAGATTTTTAGACTATCATTTTGTCTAAATGAGTAACTTTTACAATGACCTGTAATATCCAGGTGGCATTTCCTATCTAATTTAAATAAATAAATCAAAAAATAGATAAAATTTCCAATCTAATTAAAAGAAATTAAATAAATAATTATCCAGTTAATATTTCCTATCTAATTTAAAAAATTAAGTAGATAGATAAATATTTAGATGAGATTATTTTATCTAACTAACTAACTAAATAAATAAATATGCAGTTCCATATGTTTATCTAATTAAAAATAAATAAATAAATGTACAGGTGTAATTCCCTATCTACTTAAAATAAATAAACAACTGAGTAAAAATTTTTAAATAATTAAGTAAAAGAATATATCCGGAAGAATTCAAATCACTCTATAAAAAAGATACCTGCACACGTATGTTTATCGCAGCATTGTTCACAATAGCAGAACCTGTAAGCAACCATGCTGCCCATCAAAGA
>NW_007231822.1:12530-27502 GCF_000164805.1 Carlito syrichta | reverse complement strand
ATACTCTCATGGAAATCGGAACTGGCATCCAATTCCTGTACAAAACCCGAAACCCACAGGACTTAAGAGAGAAGATAGACAAATGGGACCTTATTAAACTGACAAGCTTCTGCAAAGCCAAAGAAACCATCAAGAGAGCAGGGAGACAGCCTACAGACTGGGAAAAAGTATTTGCCAACTCTAGGTCTGACAAAGGCTTAACATCCTGGATCTACAAGGAACTGAAGCGTACTGAAAAGAAGAAAACAAACAACCCCATTATAAAATGGGCAAAAGACATGAACAGACACTTCACAAAAGAAGACATTCGAGCAGCCAACAAACACATGAAGAAATGCTCAACCTCACTAATCATCAGGGAGATGCAAATCAAAACCACACTGAGATACCACCTAACTCCAGTCAGAATGGCAATTATCAACAACTCAAAAAATAACAGCTGCTGGAGAGGGTGTGGTGAAAAGGGAACACTTCTACACTGTTGGTGGGAGTGTAAACTAGTGCAACCTCTGTGGAAAGCAGTGTGGCGATTCCTAAAAGCTCTAAAAATTGACCTTCCATATGACCCTGCAATCCCCCTACTGGGAATATACCCTGAAGAACACAAATCACTCTATAAAAAAGATACCTGCACACGTATGTTTATCGCAGCATTGTTCACAATAGCAAGAACCTGGGAGCAACCATGCTGCCCATCAAACGAGGACTGGATTAAAAAAATGTGGTACATATACACGATGGAATACTACGCAGCCATAAAAAAGAACAAAATCATGAATTTCGCAGCAACCTGGATGGAACTAGAGTCTATAATACTGAGTGACCTCTCACAGAAACAAAGATCCGAGTATCACATGTTCTCACTCATATAATGGACCTTGAACATCCAATGTAATAATATAAGAAAATGACTGACGATACTGGGAAACTATGGGCGGGAGGGGGATGGGATTAACAGTAGCAAATATCTGTCTGGGGATGGGAAAACACCTCTTATCAACAGGGTGCCTGAATGAAAAGTAATTGTACACCTAACCCTTAACTGTACCCCACAAAACCATAATAAAAATATTGATTAATAAAAAATAAATAAATAAATAAATGTCCAAGTGTAATTCCCTATCTAATTTAAACAAATAAACAATTGAGTAAAATTTTTTAAATAATTAAATAAAAGAATATATTCGGAAGAACTCAAATCACTCTATAAAAAAGATACCTGCACACGTATGTTTATCGCAGCATTGTTCACAATAGCAAGAACCTGGAAGCAACCATGCTGCCCATCAAAAGAGGACTGGATTTAAAAAATGTGGTACATATACACAATGGAATACTACGCAGCAATAAAAAAGAACAAAATCATGAATTTCGCAGCAGCCTGGGTGGAACTAGAGTCTATAATACTGAGTGACTTCTCATAAAAACAAAGGTCCGAGTATCACATGTTCTCACTCATATAATGGACCTTGAACATTCAACCTAATACTATAAGAAAATGACTGACAGTAGTGGGAAACTATCGGGGGGAGGGAGATGGGATTAGTGGTAGCAAATATCTGTCTGGGGATGGGGAAGCACCTCTTATCAATAGGGTGCCTGAATGAAACGTATTTGCATACCTCACCCTTAACTGTACCCCACAACATCATAATAAAAAAATATTGATTATAAAAAAACCAAAAAAACATTTTAAGGTTATAAAAAAATGCTGCTGCAAAGGAAGCTATTAAACTTTAACCTTGCTAAAAAAAAATTTAAAAAGAAGTGTATTTAAATTAATTAAGTTATTGATTATTCTAATTAAAATAAATTAAGTAAATCAATGAGTAAATAATTATCCAGGTAAAATTTTCTATCTAATTAAATGGAAATAAATATTTCCTTCCTTTATGTTCTAGTAATTTCTAGGGATGTCATTTTAAATAATTAATTAATTAATTATCTAGGTGAAATTTTCTATCGAAAAAATAGAAATTAAATAAGTAAACAAATAAATAGCTATACAGGGGAAATTTGTTATCAAATTTTTTATAATTAAATCAATCAATCATTAATCTGATGAAATATTTTAATTAAAATAAATTATGTAAACAAACAAATAAATTAATCTCCAGGTAAAATCTCCTATCTCATTTATACAAGTTAAATAAATAAAAGAGTAACTACATGTTTAGGTAAAATTTCTCATCCAATTACAAGTACATAAATATGTAATGTAATCCTGTGTAATAACATCATGTTTTTAAAACATTATGTTTTAAAAACCTTTCTACATATAAATTTCAAGCCTTTAAAATTTTTTTTTTAATTTTAAAAATATTTCCTGTTTGGGAGGGAAATACTTACTTGGTCTTAGTAGCAACACAACACATGCGTATTATGTTTAACTCCTGTTTCCTTCTAGTCTGGGGGTTGTTATTTTGTTCTTTGTTTACCTGCCTTAATTCCAGTGAGATGCAAAATCTCCCAATCAGCAATCAAGAATCTGCACCATCATCAGGTTGTTTCATGGGAGGAGCATTTCAGAGCACTCAGCTGGGCCTGGGCAGAGCTGCCCCTCAGAGTCTTGGATATCCAGCCTGTGAGTATGCATACGCTCATGATCATGACCTCTGAAATGCAGATATCTTCTTTTTTTTTTTTTGAGTTGGAGTCTCACTCTGTCTCCCAGACTGGAGTGCAGTGACCGCTCCTGGCCACCACAGCCTTGGCCTGCTGGGCTCCAGCGATCCTTCCATCTCAGCCTTCCAATTAGTTGGAACTACGGGTGCGCGCTACCACGCCCGGCTTATTTTTTTGATTTATTGTGGAGATGAGGTCTCGCCAAGTAGCCCAGGTGGGTCTCGAACCCGCGGGCTCAGGCAATCCACTCACCTCAGCCTCCCAAAGGCGCGAGATTACAGGCTGAGCCACTGAGCCTGGCTGTTGATATCTTTAAAGAGGAAAAAAAAGAAAGACTTTTGCAAGCACGCAGTTCTGACTCAGGATGGCAGCTGTTTTCCTGCAACTTTTCAGGAAGAGGAACATTTCCTGCTTCTCTGGCTGGGGCTTCTTTTGACCACCATTTAGGAAACTACAGATTTCAAGATCATAATCTAGTCTCCATCAGCACTCAGTGAGGAGAGTTGTAAACAGAAACCAAAGTGCGATGTGGAAAGGGCACGCCAGAGGAAAGGGCACAGCGAGAAAGATCAATAGCATATGGACATGGGGCAGGATGGACTTTGCCTCCTCAGTTTCCCTCCAGGGGCTTGTACTCCTTATCCCAGTCTTCAGAATTTCTTGTCCTGTTTGTGTTGTCTCCAAGGGGAAAGGTTTTCATTGTGTTGAAGGCTAGAGTGAGCCTTGCTCTATTAACATTAACCCTCACTCTCCCTTGATGACCAAGGTGAAGTGTCACCATGTGGTTCTGAGGTCCACTGCCTTGGGTGACCACCAGTTTACAAACTCAATCACATTGGTCCTGACTCGTTCTAGTGCAGGGATCAGGCTGAGCCCTCAGAGCCACAGCTGCTGAGATGCGCCTTTTGGTCAACAGCCTGTGCTATGGTCACATCATGGGAACTGTGAACCCCTTCTTTGGGGATGGTTAAAAGATGCAGCTAGTGGAGGAACAGGGAGGCCACCAAGGCTAATGACCTTCAGGCATACAGGGACACAACATCTCCAGCTACATACTGGAATGTGTCCTGTCTGCATGCATGGTAAACACACTGAGGTCCCTGATGGCCCTCTTGGGCTTGTCCATGTGGAAGCCTCCCACAGAGCCTTCCTCTGCACCTGGGTAAGGATTTCCACCTCAACCCCTGGACACTCCCTGAAAAAGCAAGAGCCTCTTAGTTATCCTGCTTACTTTGCACTGATAGCCTAAGACTTAGCCATTCTTTCCTCCCCAAGACCCTGCATTAACCACCCTGACCAGACTCGACTCCAAAAGATCACATACCCTCTGACAGCACATCTGACCCTTGGCACCCATGTGCCCTCTTACAGCACAACTGACCCTCGGCACCCATCCCAAGGCCATGCACCCTCTCACAGCACAAAACCCTGAATTCTAAAGTCAACTATATGAGGACTCAATACAAAAATAGCAGCTTGACCTGAGAGGAGCTTACTCACTACCCTCAGAAGGAAGATGCTCTCTCAAGGGGTCGGTCAGGCCTTTCCTGCATTACTCAGGGGTTCTTGGGAATTTGGCCCCATCTGATTTGCCATAACTGTCAAAAGACAACAAATTTAGTTTAAATATCTTATTTGGCTGTATTTATTATTTCAGAAACAACTTATGAACTCAGTCTAGATTTAAAAAATAATACCCAAACAAATGTAGTTCAAAACACAAATCCTTGGAACTTCAAAATGTAAATGAGAACTTACCCATGACCCTAGCTGCTGTGAGAGACTGACAGGCCCCATGGGCAACTTCACCTGGTCATGCCATGCCCCTGAGAGCTAATGAGAGTTCTATTATTTCTTCAGATCATACTTCTGACACTAATCAGTTAAAAGAAAAACTTTACACAAATTAAATTTAGCAGAGTTTATTTTAGCAAAAAGAAAACAATTTAGGAATCAAGCAGTAGTCTGTACCCAGAAAGGTTCAGCATGCTCCACCCACCACCCTGTGTGAAGATTCTATCCACAGGCAGAGTGAGGGAGCATTGTGCACAAATAGTCTAACAGGTAACACCTAGCACCTGCTATGTAAAGTCTTGTTCTGGAAGCTTTCAGCCTGTGACTAGTTGAGGCTCAGTTATGTGTTGCAAGCATATAGACTTAGGGCAGGTTACAGATTGTTTGCACATGTTATGTTACAGTTCACTGTGCACAGAAATCTCTCTAGGTCAAACTTAAAATGTGTATTGATGAGACAGCAGATAGCTAGAGAAACTAGGCAGACCAACAGGCAGGTGCTCTGGTAACAGTGGGTCCTCTGGTAACAATGTAGCAAACTTCCAGGAGGCCTCTCATCAGTTGGTAAATCAGTTCCCTGCAAACCTCTCAAGTTAGAGGTTAAGAACTCACTTCTGAGGCCAGGCTCAGTGGCTCAGCCTGTAATCCCCGCTTTGGGAGGCTGAGGTGAGTGGATTGCCTGAGCCCACAGGTTTGAGACCCGCCTGGGCAACTTGGTGAGACCTCATCTCTACAATAAATCAAAAATCAGCCGAGCATGGTAGTGCATGCCTGTAGTTCCAGCTACTTGGAAGGCTGAGGCGGAAGGATTGCTGCAGCCCAGCAGCTCGAGGCTGTGGTGGCCGGGAGCAGCCACTGCACTCCAGTCTGGGCGACACATTGGGACTTTAACTCAAAGCAAAACAAAACAAAACACCAGTTTTCGACCCCCAAACAGACAACCCCTTCGGATCCCCTCCCAATGTGGGAGCTTTTCTGTCCTCTCAATAAACCCTGCTTTCTCACTTTCCAGTTGTTCATGTCCCTCATTCTTCCTGGGCATGAGACAAGAACTTTGACCCTGAAAAGCTGTGACCTGAAGAGCTGCAGAAGGTCATCAGAACCAAAGAGCCATGCATCCCAGGGGCTGACTTGTCAGCCAATGGAGCCAGCTGAACCAGGAAAGCTGCTGAAAGAAGGTGAGACTCCGAAGCTGAGACACTCCGGGGACTAGGTTTGCCAGCCTACTGAACCAGCAATACTCTCAGGGTTTGGCTTGTCAGCCCATCAGAACCGACACTTCCCGGGCTAGGCTTACCAGTCCCTCCAGATGACCCTTTCTAGGGCTTGGCTGGCTGACCCATTAAGCTGACACTCTCGAAGCCCAGGTTGACTGAAAAATTCATATCATTGAGGCAGTTTTAGGACAAACTTTGTTCAATTTAACAGTGCCCTCATGTATCTATCCATGTTATATATTAATAAATATAACTATTTAAATGTACATATGCATATATGCATATATATATGAGGGGGACCCCCCAGTAAAACAGAATTATCTTTTGGAGGGTGGGTTCCTTGTAGCACAGACTTCCCACACTAGGACAGTGTTCTAGGAACCCATTGGCATCAGTGTACCAGCTGGTGGTATTGTGAGAGGTTGCGTTCCATTGCAGTGAATTTTTTTGGAGATTCTTTCAATGCATTTGCCTATTACATGATGGGTGATTTAGGAGTGCACTTGCCCACCCCACACTGAGTGTTCAACAGTTTTTAAACAAAAATGGTATGACTCCTATGCCCTACCCTCCCTATTCACCTGATCTCACCCAAGCAATTTTTTGTTTGGTTCCCCAGATGAAAAAAATCTTCAGAGAAAAACACTGCCAATATAGAAGAGGTCAAATAAACAAACCATCAAAAAAATGGCAGAAGTACAAAAAGCATAAAAAGTGATTCATTCAAAAACTGTTTGGAGCAGTGAAAAAAGCATCTCTCTGCATGGCTCAGCCTGTAATCCCAGCACTTTGGGAGGCTGAGGTAAGTGGATTGCATGAGCCCCTGGGTTCAAGACCAGCCTGGGCAACTTGGTGAGACCGCATCTCTACAATAAATAAGTAAAAACTAGCACATGCCTATAGTTCCCACTACTTGGAAGGCTGAGGTGGAAGGATCACCAGAGCCCAGTGGGTTGACACTGGGGTGGCCATGAGCATGCCACTGCACTCCAGCCTGAGTGATGGAGTGAGACTCCAACACACACACAAAAAAGGCATCTCAATAAGTGTATTGCATCAAACAGAAAGTACTTTGGAGATGACTGAAGTTTAAACATGTAAGAATAAACAATGTTTTAGAAATAAATTCCCATTTTAGGGGCTCTTTCCTCACATATGAGTGTGTCTGTGTGTTTGCTTCTATCCTGTATGCATAAAGTACACCATAGTGGCAGAAATATACACACAGATTTCTATATTATATGCATTTAAATGTTTAGGTACACATTTATGTATTACCTATAGGTTTATAAATATATATGTTTATTGGTATATTCACGTGTTTCTAAATTTACAATGATACAAAGGTTGCCAAAAATGTACACATTTTAAGAAAGAAAAAAACTGTATTAAAATTGTAGTACTCAATATATACTGATAACAAAAGATGATACAGTCATGTTTGATTTCTGTAATTACAAGAGGTGCTTAAAGTGGTTACCATCAGTGTCAAGATACTTTTGATCAAGGTGAACTACTGCAGGTCTTGTTGCTGTGTAAGGCCTCCCAGATCTTCCTCAGTACATATCACACACTGTACCATGCATCTCAATTTATCATGAGTGCATGCAGTCGTTAGGTGTGTTAGAGCTTCTTTTGCATACTCATGCCTCCATTGTCATTGTACTTTCACAATGTTCTTAAATTTCAAATGCTACTCTAAAATGGTTTTGTGTTCCTCACACAGCAACCATGCTTCCACCATGTTTTTATTGTCTTGCCTGTATCATAGTGACGCTAACATTCATTTGACTAACCCCATCTTTTGAGCACAAATCATACTACACATTGCAACTGTAATTCAATTCAATTTCAAAATGTAATATATAGATAATATCTCCTAAAATACATTTTTGACACCCCTGATATTTTTGTGTGTACACACATATGGGGTTTTGAAAAAGTTTATGAAAGATGCATATTATGAAAAATCCACAAATGGATTTCAAAAAATTTTTCCAGCAAAATTAACTTGTACTAACTTTATGTAACATGTCTGAACAGGATATAGTTTGAGACATCAAGAAAGATAAGATATCAGTTTGAAAAAAGCCTCTTAAAGGGCATCATGAATTCTGCTAAAATTGAAGCAAGAACAAATATCAAATTTGTGATAAAGTTTCAGTGGAAGAATAGTGAAATACTGATGCTTGAAGAAAAGTTTATTGGCTGGACTCGATAGCTCAGCCTGCAATCCCAGCACTTTGGAAGACCGAGATGAGTGAATTGCCTGAGCCCACGGGTTCGAGTTGCACCTGGGAAACTTCGTAAGACCTCATCTCTACAACAAATCAAAAATTAGTTGTGCATAATAGCGCATGACTGTAGTTTCAGCTACTTAGAAGGTTAAGGTGGAAGGATCGCCACAGCCCAGCAGGTCAAGGCTGCAGTGGCCGGAAGTGGCCACTGTACTTCAGTCTGGGTGACAGAGTTAAACTAACTCAAAAAAAAAAAAAAGAAAAGTTTATTGGAACAATGCCCAAGAGAAAACAGCAGTTAATAAATGGATATCTTATTTTAAGAATGAATTAAGTGATGGTGAAGAGAAAGCCTGCAGTGGAAGGCCTTTCTCATCAATTTGTGAGGAAAATAAATTATCTTTTTGTGCTCTAATTGAAGAGGACCAGTGACTAACAGCACAAACGATAGCCAACACTATAAACATCTTAACTAGTTCAATTTTGACTACAAAATTAAAGTTGAGTAAGCTTTCCACTCAATCAGTACCAAAACTATTATGCCCAGATCAGCTAAAGACAGGAGTAGAGCTTTCAATGGAAACTTTCAACAAGTGGGATCAAGATTTTGAAACTTTCCTTTGAAGAATTGTAGCATAAAATAAAACATGGATTTTCCAGTACAACCCTGAAAACAAAGCACAGTCAAAACAACTGCCACCAAGAGGTGGATGCAGTACAGTCAAACAAAAGCAGACTGGCCAAGGGCAAAGGTCATAGTAACAGTTTTGGGATGCTCAAGGCATTTGGCTTGTTGATTTCTGGAGGGCCAAAGAACAACAGCTTCTGCTTATTATAGGCGAATTTGGAGAAAGTAATTCAAAGTTTAGCAGAAAAATACCAGAAAAGATTTACCAGAAAGCCCTTCTCCCCCATGACAGATTCCTGCTTATTCTGTTCATCAAAGAGTCATTGTGAGAGTTTTGGTGGGAAATTATTAAGCATCTACTTCACAGTCCTGTTTGGCTCCTTCTGACAACTTTTTGTTTCCTAATCTTAAAAAAGCCTGTAAAGGGCACTCATTTTTCTTCAGTTAATAATGTAAAAAGGACTGCATAGACCTGGGTAAATTCCCAAAACATTTAGTTCTTTAGAGGTGGACTAAGTGGCTGGTATCATCACTTATAAAACCATCTTAAACTTGATGGAGCTTATGTTGAGAAATAAAGTATGTATTTTTATCTTTTAATTGCACTTTCCATGAACATTTTGAAATTTTCTTGATTTTGTGTGCAATTTTTGTCTTGCATGTGTGAAAACACACCATCACGGATCATAGTACTACAGATTTATTTCTGCAAATATTTATATTTCACTTTCTCTTAATTTATGAATTGATGGGTAGATTTATATATGCCACATTTTTCTTTATATATTTAAAAATATACACATTATATTTGTATCTAGATATTTTCTAGTAAGGATTTTGCTTGTTCCCTGCAGGCATGAAACATTCCAGACTGACAGCCTGTGCTACATGGCTTCTTGAAAGCAGCAATTCCAGAGCACTGAGGCCCCACTGAATGCTGTCTTTCTATTTTAGTGTGAATGTCCAGCTACACACTGGGCTTTGGGGCTGGGGCCATTTGTTTCCTTGGTGTTTCAAAGAAGTCATACTTTTGCTTTAGATGAGAGTGGTGAGAGTTGACTTAATGTTTCCAGGCAGAGCTGACAAGTTTATAAGACCTGATGATATCAGCATTCCCCCATTCAAGTCTTATCTGATTGCCTTGTCCCTGAGTTTCTAACAACAAAAACGATATCTTCCTTTTGGTATACTCGGCCATGCACTTCTCAACCTGGCCTTAGCGAACCAGAGTTCTCACTGGGCAGATCCCAAGGCTCCTAGTTCAAGTCAGATGCCTCACCCAAGGCCTCAGTTATTCTCATTAACTTTCTTTAATGTGCATGTGTAGTTCACATTTGCTATGAAGAACACACTTTGCCACACAAATTGGGCCCTAGTTTGGTGACAGGCACCATCCATCCATCTGGGGAGGCAGGGTCAGTATTCTGGTTTTCTTGCTCTGCTACTTCCTTTGGCATGGAGAATGGTCTGTAAAGCCAGCCCCTTGTTTTCCATGTGTCTCAAAGTTGAGAAAGAGACCACAGGCACCTGACCTCAGGTGTCTTTAATCCTCAACTCTTCATGCCTGTCCTGTAGGATTTCTTTAGATCCAGCTGGAATCATCCAGGGCAGACTTACTCAGGATGATGTACCCCTTCACATCTGGAGCATTTTTTGACACACACATAAGCATTCATTATACCTCAGTGCACAGGAACCCTGGCTTGGTTTTTCTCCTGCATGGTACCATCTTACACCACCAACATTCCCACCATCTTCAGAGCATCCTGAGGGTGCAGACATGACCTCTATTTCTCTCTGAAGAAAGCCTCTTCTCCGCCAGCTGAAAGGGGTGCACCATTGTATGCACCTGCTTTAGGCATTTTTTTAAAGCACCCACTCTGATTGACATGTTTGGGAGAAGTGGACAGCTTCCCCATGGATGAGAAGAACAGTGGGCTGGGTCTTACTAGAAGGCACAAGCCTGGTGTTTGCCATTGGCACAGAGTTACATGGAGGTGCCAGGGAATGTCTTCTATGGCTTTCACAACTCCCTTCACTGTCAGTAGGCAGCAAGAGAGCCAGTATAAATGTAGATGTATCTGGGTGTGTGTATATGTGTTTTCTGGAGGTTATGTTTACTTTATATATATATATAATTATTTAATTTATGTCTTTATATATTTATACAGATATAAATATGTATTCTATCATCTATATATATTTACCTACTTATGTTTTCTTCATGTATACATTGAAAACACCACAACAGTCTGATATAAAGTGATTAAACATATATTTAACTTTTTATTTACATGTTGGTGTATATATATTTATGTGTTATATATCTCTTTATATATGTAAAAGTACAGACTCAGAAGGACTTCAAGATGGTTACTAGAAGCACTTCATGCTTGCCTACTCTACCTAGAGGATCCAGAGTTGTGCGCGAGTGCTTCTAGTAACCATTAAATATGTTATCCAAAAGAGAACATTAGAATTTAACAAAGAAGTGACATGGGACAAAAAAACATAGAAAAGCAGCAGGGGCAGTCCCTAGCCTGGTTGGGCTGGGATCTGGGAGTAACTCTCTGACATGAGGAAGGGGTGAGGGCCTTTTAGTAGCTCACATCCCCACCATGGAGTTGTGCAATCCTGGCCACAGTAGAACCCCTCAACCCTCCCAAGCCCTGAAACCAACACAGAAAGCTGCTGGGAGTCCGTTGAATGAAACTGTTCCAGGGAAGGTCAGTGGTAGGTCCCACATACTTTCTGAGACCTAAATGACTACAACAAGGCACAATTTTCAAAACTATTCTCTGGCAACTGTATGCTGTCCTGGGATCCAGTGGTGCTTTATGGAAGCCCAGGCTGCGACTGCTGGGTAGGACAGTGAGCAGGAACATTTCTGCAACTAAGAAGCGAGGCCTGAGTGGCAGTAGCTGGCAAGAGAAAGTGAGAGACACCTGAATCAGATGGGTATGCAAGTGGGGCATGATTCCCTCTGGGAATTTGTCACAAGCTGGTTATAGGTTGCTACACCCACCAGACTGAGACATAAAGTGAATGCATCCACCAAGGGTGGCCCCATCTTCTCCAGTGGTAGAGACTAAGCATGGCTGCTACTGCCTCTCACTGGAGCACTCTCTGCCTGGGGCCTGAGGACTGCTCTACCTCACCCACCATGGCTGATACCTACTGTTACCACTGAGGGCCGGAGCACAAGTTCACCAAACTTGGCTTCATCTTCCCCTCTGAAACCACATGTAGCCTGGGGCCCTGGGGGATTGCCCAACCCAATCCACTCCTTGAGTACCTTGAGTTCCACTAGGGAGCCTGAGGTTGGGCCTAAACTCCTGGCTGCTACCCCCTCAAGTGGCACCTACCTGCAAGCCTCACCTGCAGGACTGGAGACTGGCTTTCCAGCCCATTTCAGCCACCACCAACATAATTCACCCTGCTGGAAAGTCAGAGAATTGCCCTTTCATTGCTGTTCCCGTCACCCATGCAGCTCTGGCTCTCCAGGAGACTGAAAACCTGCCCACCTGCCCGGTCCCTTGCTACCACTACTGACATTTGATCAAGCCACCTGGAGACCCAAAGATCAACCCAATGGTAACTGCCAACACAGGTGCCAGTGTGCACTGCCCTAGCACAATGTCATGCTTAGCTCATCACTGCCACTAGTGGAGCCTGAGAATGACTCACCTGGCATCTTAGTTCCCAGCCCAACTTTATCACAGTCTCCACTAATAACTGTACCCTAATCCACATAGAAAATCACAGATACCACTAATGCTTTTGCAGCCAAATAAGTCATAGATTACTGCAAGGACTCAGAATAAAGCCAATACCAACATCTTACCCAGCCAACACCTTGGATACATCTTCAGGAAAGTACTCCCCTGTGAAAGCAAATTCAGAAATAAGAAGCAACTGTTATGCCAGATGCACATATATCAATGTAAAGACACAGAAAACATGAAAAAAATGAAGAAATATGATACCTCCAAAGTAACACAATAATTCTCCAACAGATCTTTAAAAAAATTGAAATTCCAGATAAAGAATCCAAAATATTGATTTTAAAGAAACTCTGAGATACAGTGAGAATACTGAAAAAATACATACAAAGAAATCTAAAATACAATTCAGAATATGAATGAGAAATTTACCAAAGAGATCAATATTTTAGAAAACAACTGAATAGGGATTCTGGAAGTGAAGGATTCTTTGAAGGGAATATAAAATACCTTTGAAAGCACCCACAACAGACAAGATTTGGCAAAAGAAAGAATCTCAGAACTTAAAAAGAGGTCTTTTAAAATAATCTAGTCAGATCAAATTTTTGAAAAATAATCACAAGAATGAGCAAAGCTGTCATGACATTTTGGACAGCATAGAGCAAGAAAGTTTATAAATCATCACTATCCTTGAGGGCAAAGAAACAAAAAAAAGATTGGAAAACATATTTAACAAAATATAGATACAAATTTTCCATGTCTAGCAATATATTTAGACATTCAAATGCAGGAGTATCATTGATCCCCAGGCAGATACAGTGCAAAATGATTTTTCCCATGGCATGTAATCAGGCTGTCCAAAGTAAAAGGAGAAAATTCCAAATAGCACAAGAAAAGCATCTAATCACCTTTAAAGAAAACTCCAACAGACTTAGAGGGGATTTCTCAGCAGAAACCTTACAGACCAAAAGAGAATGGGATAATATATTCAAAACACTAAAATTAAAAAAAAAAAGCCATGAAGAATACTGCATCCAGCAAAAGTATTCTATGTAAATAAAGTAGTTATAAAGTTATACCCAGACAAACAAATGCTGAGGAAATTCATTTCAGCCAGATTAGCCCTATAAAACTGCTCAAAAAAGTCCTAAGCCTGGAAGCAAAAGGATGGCATTTAGCATCTTGAAAACACCTGAAATCATAAAATTCACTGGTAAAGCAATTACACAAGGTAGGAAGAGAAAGGACCCAAATAGTACCACTTAATAAATCCACCGGCGGCCAGCCCAACAGGACAGGGTTACCCTGAGGGTGTGGATGCCACCTTGATGCTGACCAAATTCCTGGGCCTGCGGTACCGCTAGCTGGCCAAGAACTGGATGGATCCCCATGGCCAGCATGTGGGGTGCAGTGGGCGCCGTGGGGTTGGTGTGGGCTACTGACTGGAGGTTGGACCTAGACTGGGTGCCCTACATCAATGGCAATTTCAAGAGGGATGACTGAGAGGTAGCCGCACAGGTCCATCCACCAGTTTCTGATGGCGTTGACTCCCCCATCTTCGCCTGCCATGCCTGGAACAGCCCCAGCCTCTGGACAGATTCCATGGGATCCCACAGGATGACAGGATGTCCAGGGTTTCTGGAAACTGCTTGATGTCCGTGTCTCTGTGCTTGTGGCATTAAACCTCCCTGAAACCGCCCACCTGCATGTTGCTCACCCTGGTGATGCAGTTGCCCCACCTGCAGGGGCACAGGTGATCCAGGATCCCTTCTGCCCCAGGACAGTGCCCAGCTGGTGGATTCCAGGCTGGCCCTGTGAAAGGTGCTCATTTAGAATACAGGCCAGATGCCAGCTGTAGGGTATGTCCACAGTCCCTGCCCTCACAAGTCACCCCGCCTCGGTAGCCTCAAACAGCCAACACCCACGATCTCGTGGCCACCATGGCCCCAGAATGTGGGCATGGGATGTTGGGGTTCTGATCTGTGGTTGCTGTGAGGTCTCTGTGAAGACACAGTGGGGCAGAGGAGCCATGCGTAGGCTGGTGCCCTCATGGGCTGTTAGCAGGAGGCCCGGCTTCTCCCTGAGTGGGGACTTCAAAGAGTTGCAAGAGTAGTCCTCCTGACGTGGCCACCAGTGACCCAGGATGCCAAGGGACAGCAAGCAGGCAGCCATGGTGCTCTGTGGCCCCAGAAGCCCCACATGGTCAGGTGGTCAGAGCCAGTGGTGTCCACCCCAAGTGGGGAGGAGAGTCGTGGTCTGTGTGTGGAGGGGGAACATGGGCATTTGTAGACACTTTGATCAGTGCAAGGGGGCACAAGCAAAAGTGAACAGGGCTGGAAGGCACGTGGTGCAGTTAACTTCCCTCCCTGCTGCTCCTGCCCCATTCTCTCCAGCTCACACCAGTGCCTGGAACATTATAGAAACATTTTGTGCATGTATAAGCATATTTGTGAAAACAGCTCTTGTGTGAGTCTAGTAGGGCTGCTCTCTCAGAGACCCACTCTGACCGAGGGGTTTAGGACCGCACCGGAGAATCTGGATGGAGAAAAGAGACTACTAGGAGGCAGTTCTTCTGGGAACAGTCTGATCAGGACTGAAGCCAAATTTTATTCGGACCTTTTCCAACTTATATACCATTTTCTATACCCTCCAGCAGGGTGATAATCACTTGCTGGGGGCGTACAAGTTCCGTGCTTTACAAACTATGCATCACAAGACCATCACGAGATTTGCAAGTTCCAAGCAAACA
>NW_007231822.1:11446-12510 GCF_000164805.1 Carlito syrichta | reverse complement strand
AGGAGAGTCGTGGTCTGTGTGTGGAGGGGGAACATGGGCATTTGTAGACACTTTGATCAGTGCAAGGGGGCACAAACAAAAGTGAACAGGGTTGGAAGGCACGTGGTGCAGTTAACCTCCCTCCATGCTGCTCCTGCCCCATTCTCTCCAGCTCACACCAGTGCTTGGAACATTATAGAAACATTTTGTGCACATATAAGCATATTTGTGAAAACAGCTCTTGTGTGAGTCTGGTAGAGCTGCCCTAACAGAACACCCAGGTCATACATAGTCTCACTGATGCCCAGTGTGGGCAGCCCAGTCCTGGCTCCCTGTAGCCTCAGCCTGATGGACTTGAGCGATGCTCCCATCTCAACATCCCAAGTAGCTGGGACTACAGGCACCACCATGCCTGGCTGGTTTTTAAAATTTTTTGTACAGATGGGGTTTCACTGGGTTGCCGAGGCTGGTCTCAAACTCCGAGTCTCAAGCAATCCTCCTGCCTCAGCCTCCCAAGGTGTTAGGAATTTCAGGCATGGGCCACCACAACCAACTTCTTTAAAAAATTAAAGCGTCTTTAATTTTATTTTTTTTTGAGACATGATCTTGCTCTGGTGCTCAGGAAGCTGGAGTGTAGTGGTGCGATCATAGCTCACTGCAGCCTTGACCCCCTGGTCTCAAACCATCCTCCCACATCATCCTCCTAAGCACCTGGAACTACAGGCGTGTGAACCATGCCTGGCTAAATTATTTTTATTTTCTGTAGAGACAGGGTCTTGCTGTGTTGCCCAGGCTGGAACATTTAACACTCATGGCTGGCCTGCACGGTGGTAGGCAGATTGACCATCCCACAATGCACCCTCTGGTGAGTATAGCCATATCGCTGCATGAAGCAAAAGGAAATGTGTATCCTTACAGGCATATTTTTGTGGGGTTTTGTTTTGTTTTGTTTTGTTGAGTTGGAGTCTCTGTTGCCTAGGCTAGCATGCAGTGACATGCTCACGGCCACCCCAGTGTCGACCTGCTGGGCTCTGGTGATCCTTCCACCTCAGTCTTCCAAATAGGTGGAACTACAGGCTAGCGCT
>NW_007231822.1:0-11426 GCF_000164805.1 Carlito syrichta | reverse complement strand
CCTGAGTGGGGACTTCAAAGAGCTGCAAGAGTAGTCTCCTGACGTGGCCACCAGTGACCCAGGATGCCAAGGGACAGCAAGCAGGCAGCCATGGTGCTCTGTGGCCCCAGAAGCCCCACATGGTCAGGTGGTCAGAGCCAGTGGTGTCCACCCCAAGTGGGGAGGAGAGTCGTGGTCTGTGTGTGGAGGGGGAACATGGGCATTTGTAGACACTTTGATCAGTGCAAGGGGGCACAAGCAAAAGTGAACAGGGCTGGAAGGCACGTGGTGCAGTTAACATCCCTCCCTGCTGCTCCTGCCCCATTCTCTCCAGCTCACACCAGTGCCTGGAACATTATAGAAACATTTTGTGCACGTATAAGCATATTTGTGAAAACAGCTCTTGTGTGAGTCTAGTAGGGCTGCTCTCTCAGAGACCCACTCTGACCGAGGGGTTTAGGACCGCACCGGAGAATCTGGATGGAGAAAAGAGACTACTAGGAGGCAGTTCTTCTGGGAACAGTCTGATCAGGACTGAAGCCAAATTTTATTCGGACCTTTTCCAACTTATATACCATTTTCTATACCCTCCAGCAGGGTGATAATCACTTGCTGGGGGCGTACAAGTTCCGTGCTTTACAAACTATGCATCACAAGACCATCACGAGATTTGCAAGTTCCAAGCAAACAATTAGAATTCCATGATGCCTGTTGTGCTTCACAAAACCCACATTAAGGTCACAGGTACACAATTTCAATACAGATCATTCAAAGTGTTTTCCATAATGTTCAATAAATCATTCATATTATACTCTTTGTTCTAAACCCTGATTAATACAGAAACTTTCTAAGTTAACTCTAGGTTCAATCCAAGTTCACTGACTTCTAATATTTTTAACGATTAATATTATCAACTTAACACTATACTATAATCTATAAGTTTACTTAAATGACTTAGCTGTTAGTTATACTATTATCCTATTACGATTTAACGTAATGCCTTATAACTCAGTTAAAACTTATTCTTAAACTACCAAACTTTACTATAATTCATATGAGTTTCATATGTCTAAACTTTAATTTTTATATGATCTAGTGATTGGACTTTAATACTATGCTATATCTTATTAAGCTAATAACTTATCGTCAATTCTTTTACAAATCTTATAGTAACTATTATATTTGAATAATGTAGCAAAAGGAAACAAAACAAGAGCCTCAGCCATGTAGCTATAGATGTTGGCTCCCAACACTGCCCTAACAGAACACCCAGGTCATACATAGTCTCACTGATGCCCAGTGGGGGCAGCCCAGTCCTGGCTCCCTGTAGCCTCAGCCTGCTGGACTTGAGGTATCCTCCCATCTCAACATCCCGAGTAGCTGGGACTACAGGCACCACCATGCCTGGCTGGTTTTAAAAATTTTTTGTACAGATGGGGTTTCACTGGGTTGCCGAGGCTGGTCTCAAACTCCGAGGCTCAAGCAATCCTCCTGCCTCAGCCTCTCAAGGTGTTAGGATTTCAGGCATGGGCCACCACAACCAGCTTCTTTAAAAAATTAAAGCGTCTTTAATTTTATTTTTTTTTGAGACATGATCTTGCTCTGGTGCTCAGGAGGCTGGAGTGTAGTGGTGCGATCATAGCTCACTGCAGCCTTGACCCCCTGGTCTCAAACCATCCTCCCCCATCATCCTCCTAAGCACCTGGAACTACAGGTGTGTGAACCATGCCTGGCTAAATTATTTTTATTTTCTGTAGAGACAGGGTCTTGCTGTGTTGCCCAGGCTGGAACATTTAACACTCATGGCTGGCCTGCACGGTGGTAGGCAGATTGACCATCCCACAATGCACCCTCTGGTGAGTATAGCCATATCACTGCATGAAGCAAAAGGAAATGTTTGTCCTTACAGGCATATTTTTGTGGGGTTTTGTTTTGTTTTGTTGAGTTGGAGTCTCTGTCGCCTAGGCTGGCATGCAGTGACATGCTCACGGCCACCCCAGTGTTGACCTGCTGGGCTCTGGTGATCCTTCCACCTCAACCTTCCAAATAGGTGGAACTACAGGCTAGCGCTACCACATCTGGCTAATTTTTGATTTATTGTAGAGACGAAGTTTTGCCAAGTTGCCAAGACTGGGCTCAAACCTGCGGACTTAGGCAATCCACTTGCCTTGGCCCACCAAAGGGCTGGAATTACAGGCTGAGCCACCAAGCCAGGCCAATACCATGTGTTTTATTACAACTACTTTCAATATTTTAATACCTGATAAATCACCTTACTGCTCTGGGGAAAAACTTAGCCGTTAAAAACCACATAAAAGTGTGTGCCAGACAGGGCTTTCCCTTCTAACTTCAGAATAGCTCAGCCCACACAGTCAAGTCCTGTCTTACAATTTTGAAATTTCCCCATCATGGGTTTTTTGCATTCATTTTGATTTCTTTGAAATGCTCCACTAAGCCTGGCATGGTGGTGCACATCTGTGATCCCAGCACTTTGAGAGATCAGTGTAGGATTGCTTGAGGTCAGTTCAGGACCAGTCTGGGCAACATAGTGAGACTCAATTTCTTTTTTTTTCTCCTTGAGACCTGAGTCCAAGCCTGTGGTGGTGCTGGCTGAAAGTCTCCCCAAACCCCTGCCAGTCCATAACCTCCCTCAGGGCCAGGACTGCTTCAGTCTCCCCTTCCACACCTCCCCTTAGCCTACCTCTGACCAAGCTACCTGGACACACCATGTGGATGCCTCTGAGACCCAATGACTGGGCTGCACAGGGCTCCCTGAGAGTCCCAGGCTGCAACACACTTGCCATTAGCCCGCCATGAGAGCCCTACCCTGAGCTGGGTGGGCACAGGCGGCCACAGGTACACAAGAGCTGTGGAGGAAGCATGCAGGAGCCAGATCTGCAACAGTTGCCTGCACTGCACTGGTGGCACAGCCCACTGGAGAAACTGGGTTTTGACAAACGTTAGCTGACCTGCAGTCCCAGCTACATGGGAAGTTGTGATCGGAGGATCACCTGAGTCCAAAAGTTGGAGGCTATGGTGAACCATGATCTTGCCACTGCACTCCAGCCTGGACCACAGAGTGAGACCTTGTCTCTAAAACGTCCCCCAAATTTTGTAAAATACTGTACTAAAACAGGGTTTGCTTCGATGTTGGGGTTCAGCCTCCCTGCCCCTACTCCTTGTGGTGTCGGCAGATTGTCCCCGATGTTGGTCATCTCCTCCCACATGTCTCCTCAGTGGGGTCTCCCGACTTGAACGCACCACTCTCATCCCCTTATAGATGAACACCTGGTGTCCACGTGTTCCTGGTTGTCTGAGGGCCTCCCCACACCTGCATGTTCCCCCAAGCCCAGCGGTAGTCCACCCAGTGGGGCTGAGGGCCACCCACTCCTCTGCACCCCTCGCCACAGGCTGGATGAGGTTGTTGGACCATTGTTAATTTCCCAAAATCGACTTGCCGCTGACATCTCTGCATTGTCTGAACAAGCCCCTGTGACACTGTGCCTTCTGAACTGGACACAGCCTTCTGGGACCCTCAGCAAGTCCGGGGACACCTGTGGGTGTCCAGCCAGGGGTGGTGCTCCTGGCATGGAAAGCTGGAGGCCAGGGATGCTGCTCAGCACCCTGCAGTGCTAGGACATCCCCAGCCCAGAGAACAGTCCTACCCCAATGTCCATAGGATACAGGGTCTGGAACCTTCTCATCTTCCCAAACTGAAATAGTCCCCATGAAGCACTCACTCCCATCCCCTGTGGAAAGTCTAAAGGATCCTCATGTGGCATCCGAGGGACTGTCCTTGGTCAGGTGACAGCTGGAGCTGGTGACCATGCTCTGGGGACTGCTTAGGCCTAAGGTGGTCAGGTTCCCTGAGCCAAAAGGACAGAAGTGATCCCAGAGAGAAAGTGGTTCTTGGGGTCAAATTCCTATGACCCAGGCAACCCCCTTGGGTCCCCTCCCACTGTGGGAGCTTTTCTGTCCTCTCAATAAATCCTGCTTTCTCTCATACACACACAAATTCCTATACCCAACACCCAGACCATCAGGGTGTAAACTAAATAATAATGATGAGGATTATAATAATAAACCAGAAAATCCCAAGTGCTGGGTGGACATGGAGAAATCAGAGCCCTGTGCCCTGCTGTTGGGAGCTTGATGGGTACCACTATTCTGAAAATGCCATGTGGCTCCTGGTAAGAGAACTACCAGGATTTACCCAGGAAACCCACTTCTGGAAGACCCAGAGAACTAGGACTTGACATACTGCACACCTGTGTCCACAGCAGCATGACTCACCATAAGTAAGGGTGGAAACAGCCCCTGTGTCCACCAAGGGATAGTGGGTAAACAGCGTGGCCCATCCACACATGGACACGACTCAGCCATGAACAGGAAGGAGGCTATGACACCAGCCATGACATGGACAAACCTGGAGGACGCCACATTAGTGAGACCCATACACAGGACACATCCTGTGAGATCCCACTAGTAGGCGGTCCCTGGGGTCATCAGGTCTACAGGGATAGGAGGTGGGATGGTGGGGGGGAGGGAATGGGTAGAGTCTTGCTCTGTCACCCAGGCAGGAGGGCAGTGGCATGCCCACAGCCGCCATGGCCTCAACCTTCTGGGCTCAGGCAATCCACCTCCCAAGTAGCTGGAACCACAGGTTTGCGCCATCATGCCCGGCTCATTTGTTTTGTTGTTGTTATTGTAGAGACGAGGTCTCACCATGTTGCTCAGGCTGATCTTGAACCCTTGAGCTCAGGCAATCCTCTCACCTCTGCCTGGGATTACAGGCGTGAGCCACTGCACTCAGCTGGGGTGAGTGTTTCATGGAACAGAGGTGAGTCAGGGGAGAGGAGAAGGTTCTGGAGACTGGTGTGTCAGTGCACAACCGTGCTCACGTGTGTAATGCTTGGAACCACTCACTTACTTTAAAAAGCCTTTGAGTTAGGCTCTGAGTCTGCAGCTTGTCAGTCTCTGAGGCCACGAAAGCTCTGTCCTCCTGGTCCTGGCATCCCAGTCCTGGAGAGGCAGGCAGAGGCTGCAGGGTGGAGGCCCCAAAGCAGTCCAGAGTGCAACAGTAGCCAGCCTGGCTCAGTTTCATCCACCAGAGAGGAAACATTGTCCATTCATGGACCATCCAATGATCATTTGTTCCAGAGACAGGGCCTTGCTCTGTCACCCAGTGCAGTGGTACAGCCTTGACCTCCTGGCTCCAGTAATCCTCCTGCAGCCTCCCAAGTAACTGGGACTACAGGCACCCCCACACCTGGTTCATTTTTTTAAGAGACAGGGTCTTGCTGTGTTGCAAAGACTGGTCTTGAGCTCCTGGCTCAAGCAATCCTCTTGTCTCAGCTGCCCAAAATGCTGGGATTGCAGGTGCAAACCACCATCCCTGGCCACCTTCCAGATTATCCGGTGCTTGTGGGCATCACCTCCATGGCCAAAGGGACTTTGAAAAGGAGATTAAAGACATTCACATGGGAATAAATAAATAAATCCACCAAACTGGAATGACAAACTATAAAAGAAAAGAAAAAGAAAGTATATGAAGCAACAAGAAAACCATTAACAATATGATAGGAACAAAGCCTCTTCCCTCAATAATAACCTTGATTATAAAAAGATAAACAGAGTAAATTCTCCTTTGAAATATTTGGAACGGATTTTTTAAAAAACCAACAACAACATGATCCAACTATATCATGCTTACAATAAGCTCACCTAACCAGTAAAGACATACACAGAATGAGAGTAAAAGGATGGAAAAATATTCCTCACAAACAGAAACCAAAAGTGAGCAGGAGTAGCTATACTTAACAGATAAAACAGACTTTAAGTCAAGGACAGTAAAAAAAAAACAATTAAAAAGACAAAGAAGATCATTGTAGGATTATAAAGGGAACAATTCAGTAAGAAGATCTAACAATTCTAAATGTATATGCACCTAAAGATTGGATTGCCCAGATATATAAAGCAAATATTATTAAACTTAAAGAGAGAGATAGACTCATCCAATTTAACAGTTGGGTTTTTCAACACCTCACTCTCAGCATTAGACAGATCATCTAGACAGAAAATCAACATAAGTACATTAACCACAGAAAACAGAGGTCTCTCTTGACAAACTTTTCTAAACTCCAAAGTAGGTGGCAAGCAAAGAAGACCATATCAGAGGTGAACTGTTAGACTCTGTCAGTCCAGGTGGATAGTTGATGCTAGTGGCTAATCTATGTCTAGACATGAACATATAGACAGACATATTTATAGTAGGGACTATTGGACTCTCTTGCCACTTGTCAGCAAAGAGAGACAGAAAGCTACACATGACCCTACTCTGATGGCAAACATCAGGCCAGTAACTTTAACTAGACAATACCAAAGTGCTGTCATCCTCCCATGGGAAACCTGTCCACTTCTTCCAACTCTGTCAATTGGAATAGGTAATCTTTTTTTTTTTTAAACACATAAAGTAGATGTTGTCAATTTTGTCTTAGTAGATGTAACTTGTTTTGTGGAATGACATATGGTCTAGCCTGGAGAATGTTCCATGTGCTGATGAGAAGAATGCATACTCTGTTATTGTATAAATATTCTGCAAATGTCTGTTAGGTGTATTTCCTCTAAAAATCAGTTGATTTTCTGTCTAGATGATCTGTCTGATGCTGAGGGTGAGGTGTTGAAAAACCCAACTCTTAAATTGGATTAGAGTCTCTCTCTCTTTAGATCTAATATTTGCTTTATATATCTGGGTGATCCAGCGTTTGGGTGTGTATACATTTAGAATTGTTAGATCTTCTTACCAAATTGTTCCCTTTATAACTATATAATGATCTTTGTCTTTTTTTTTTTTTTTTACTGTTCTTGACTTAAAATCGTTTATCTGTTAAATATAGCTACTCCTGCTCACTTTTGATTTCTGTTTGTAAGGAATATTTTTCCATCCTTTTACTCTCATTCTACATATGTCTTTACTCATTAGGTCAGAACTCCCAGGATTGCTTGGAAGCATTTCAAGTGTGGGTTTGATAAAATGATACTGCACTGGGAAGATGGCTAGACCAGGTTAGGGTTGCATTGATGGCCACTGGGTACTTTAGGGCCTAGATGCTGAGGACTACGCCGACCTGTTAAACACCTGGATTGGAAATAATCTTGGAGCTAAGTGCCTGGGAATTCAGACCTTGTTTTTCTTAGCTCTCTACAGAAGGCTTTTTTCCACATACCCAGTCTGGGATATCATTTTCTGCATTCACCTTAGGTGTTCAGAATAAATATACCTGTTGAGAAATATCTGCTCATGTTCTCTTTTCGCTTTTTAATGGGGTTGTTTATTTTCTTCTTGTTGAGCTGTTTGAGTTCCTTGTAGATTGTGAAGGCATATTCTGTAGATAACTTGTAAATATTTTCTCCCATTCTGTAGGTTGTTTACTCTGTTGATTATTTATTTTGCTGTGCAGAAGCTTTTTAGTTTAATTAAGTCATTTTTGCCTATTTTTGTTTTTGTTACATTTGCTCTTGAGGTCTTAGTCATAAATTTCCAATATTCAAAATAATTTTTTCCCGGTTTTCTTCTAGGATTTGTATGGTTTCAATAATCAGGGAAAAGCAAATAAAAACTACAGTGAGATATCATCCTATACCAGTCAGCATGGCTATTATTAAAAAGTAAACAACAACAAAAAATAGATATTGGCATGAATGCAAAGAAAAGGGAACTCTTATACATCATTGGTAGGTATGTAAATTAGTACAACCTCTGTGGAAATTGGCATGGAGATCTCTCAAACAACAAAAATAGAACTGCCATTCAACGCAGTAATCTCACTACTGGGTATCTACCCAAAGGAAAATAAATCATTATAGAAAAAGATACCTGCACTTGTATGTTTATTGCAGCACTATTTATAATAAAGTCATGGACATTGGTTGACTAAATGAAGAAAATTCCAGTGTGTTCTCACTTTTTTTTTTTTTTGAGTTGGAGTCTCACTCTGTCGCCCAGACTGGAGTGCAGTGGCCACTCCCGGCCACCGCAGCCTCGCCTGCTGGGCTCCGGCGATCTTTCTGCCTCAGCCTTCCAAGTAGCCAGAATTACAGGCATGCGCTACCATTCCCCGCTGATTTTTTGATTTATTGTAGAGATGAGGTCTTGCTGCACCGGCAGGTCTCGAACCCGCAGGCTCAGGCAATCCACTCACCTCAGCCTCCCAAAGGTGTGGGGTTACAGGCTGAGCCACCGAGCCCGGCTGTGTTCTCACTTTTAAGTGGAGTTAAACAGTAGGTACAAATAAGCATAAAGATGGAAATAGTAGATGTTGGGGACTCCAAAAGGGAGAAGGAAGGGGATGGGGATTGAAAAATTACCTACTAGATACAGTGTTCACTATATTGGTGATGGATACACTAGAAGCCCAAACCTCACCATTTTGCAATATATCCATGTAACAAAATTGCACATGTACCCTCTGAATCTAAAACTAAAAGGAAACAGACAACAAACAAAGAAATGCCCCTATCCAGATTGAAAGATTGGGAAATGTGGACCACCTTCTTACTGAGGATGATGGTACTTGTGTTGGGTTTGGTTCAAGTCTCTGGCCTGGAGCCATCTCGATGGCCTCTGACTTTCTCCTTCCATTCTAGTTCATCCACAAGAACAAGGCAACTACTTCTACACTGCCCTGTGCATTTCCCAGTCGCTTGTGTGAGCCCCTCACCTGACTGTGTGATCTCTGCATCAGAGGCTGTGGCTTTACAATCAGTTACATTCAGAGAGCTTTATGGATCACATACTATACTGTGCCTGCAAAGCAATGAGCTCAGAGGTATGTGTGTGTTTGTCTGAGTGTGTATGAGTGTTTGTGTGGTGTGTAAATATATGTACATATGAAAGAGACACCCAGGTGAACAAGCCATACCCTGCTTTGAGGAGTTCAGTCTTGAAGGGAGGATAAACCATGACACAAATTACTAAGCTGGAACCAGACATATGGTGAAGACAATGGAGGGAGAGGTCAGGAAAGGAGATGGGAAACTCTAGATGGTCAGAGAGGTGAGGCGAGTTCCACCTGGGGCAGCACTGGGTAGAGGGATTCTAAGGAGAGAACAGCTGGAACCAGGCTCAGAGAGTTTGAGTGCAGGCATTGGGACTGGGAGCTCCAGTTTAACTAAGATTGGGCTCTGGCTATTCTCAGGGAGTCTTCTCTAGGGTTAGGGTCCCTTGGTGCAGCCCAGGAGGCCTGATTCACAGACACCACCTGCCTCTTATCCAGAAGGTCAACAGGATGGAGCATGGCTACTTGAACTTTGCACAGGACATATTGGGACCTTGGAGACCCAATCGAGAGGCATGTTGGAAGATGGAGCATGAAGTGATGTGGCTGCACCTGTGTTTTCAGGGCCCACATCTCTAGCACCTGCCATCCCTCAATCCAGGGCCCCAGGGGAAGCTTTTAGGGCACCAAGGGCCCACACTTGAGTGAGAGCACTGAGCAATAGGAGTACACATTGATTTTGTCAACCCATGAGGCTTTATTTTCCCTCATCTCAAAGGTTCAAAGGCAGAATTCAACGCAAGTCAAGGTCCAGGACTGAAAGAATCTGGATGTTCCCTGTAGGAGCATGTTATAAAACTAACACATACCATGGGTCTTAGATGTCCTCTTCTGATCAGGGAGCCTGGCCATTCTGGAACTATTCCACTCACAGGTAGTCACTGTGACACCCCATGTGACTCAGAGCCCCCAGGTTGGCATGATATCTGGGCTGCTTCCTGCATTCATTCATGCTGTCATTGACCACCTGGAGGAGAAGGGAAAACTCCCACTTCAGGTCCTCAACCCTCTGAACTTGGACTCTCATCACCTCCAGCTCCAGGGCCTCTTCAGGGGCCAGGGCCCCAGCTTCTCTCCATTGGTCCACCTGCCCCAATTGGGTTGGGTCTGCTGTCCTCCCATACCTGGAAAGGAAAGATATGGAATGAGAAGATGTGACCCCTGAAAGTTCCCAAATACTCTGCTCTGAGCTACCATGTGACCTTGACAATAACTTTTGTCACTTTGATACTCTCAAAACACTGATACTGATTACACTTGGGAAAAGGCCACTGAGTGACTTCCAGAGACAGACCTCACTATGAGTCAATGAAGACACCATGTTCTCAGAGTTCATGTCACCATGTTAGTGCACAACAGCCAATTGTATCACCACACAATTGTATGGTGAGTAATTTGAAGCAATTTCTGAGCTACTAAATCATAATGCATTTTATAGACCTTCACTGAATCCTGCCACTCCCTTTCTTAATACCCGGGATAGTTACACAGTATGTTTCTTTAAGAATGAAGTTCTAGGCCTGGTGCAGTGACTGACGCCTGTGATCCCAGAACTATGGGAGGCCAAGGTGGGAGGATTGCCTGAGCCTATGGATTCAAGACCAGGCTGGGAAACTTAGTAAGGCTTCATCTCTACAATAAATCAGGAAAAATTAGCTGGGTGTGGTGGTGCACAACTGTAGTTCCAGCTACTTGGAAAGCTGAGGCAGAAGGATCACCTGAGCCCAGCAGGTCAAGGCTGCAGTGGCCATGAGTGTGTCACTGTACTCTAGGCTGGGTGACAGAGTGAAAGACTCCAACTTAAAAAAAAGAAAAGAACGAAGTTCTGATACTTTACCTCTGACTCTCTACCACAGTTGAATACAGTCCCTGCATTTGTCCCTCCACTGTGGCCCTGGCTTCACAGCTGCTCATCTAAGGTGGAAGGAGGGTGGGTTTAGAGAGGAATTGACCCATAAGCTTAGCACACACTCTTAGGAGGGAATCCAGATAAACCTCAGGTCAAGAATAAACCTCAGGTACATTGAGACAAGAACATGACAGGAAGCCAGTGTTTGCATTTATGTTTCTTTCTCTCTTTTTTTGGATACATTATTGGTTTCTTGATTTATTTTAAGTCATCTGAAACTTCCAGAACAGTTGTCAAGAACTCCCTCTCCCCCACTGACCTATTTGAGCTAAGTTGCTGACAGGAGGCCTTATTTTCCCTTGTAATCAAAATGCAATCATCAAAATCAGAAAATTAACACTATCACCATCATCTCCTTACACCTCATGAAGTCTTGTCAATGGTTCTGAAAATGTCCCTTATTGTCAAAAGAACTCAGTCAAGATGTATTGTATTTAGTTGTCAAGTCTCTTTAGTCTCCTTCAATTTGTGACAGTTAATTCCAGTTTTTGTTTTGCTTTCATGGCCAGTTATTATGGCGAATATCCCTCAGTGTGGGTTTCTTTGATGTTTTCTCATGATTCAATTCAGATTATGTATCCTTGGCAGGAATATCACAGAAGTGATGTTGAATTCTCATTGTATTCTATCAGGTGGGGCAGGATTTTAATTTATCCCATTACTGGTGATATTGACTTTGATCATTTGAGTAAGGTGGTGCC
>NW_007231821.1:0-12492 GCF_000164805.1 Carlito syrichta | reverse complement strand
ATCTAATACCTAAGCCGAAACCGCAGTTCATGGGAAACAGGAACAATGAGTTTCTAGAGCTAGCCATGCCTGTCACAGTCACAGAGCCTTCAGCTTAGGTCAGCAGAGTTTCTTTTGGCTAAGTGTGCCAATTAGAAAAAGGGAGGAGGGAATGGGGTCAACAGCTCCTGAATGCATCCTAGTGGTTGGTCTCAGGGTCCACAGTCCTCCCTGATCCCTAACGCTCAGTGGGCCTCCGTGGCCGGCTCCCAACACTGCTGGGCTCCAGTGATCCTTCTGTGTCAGCCTTCCAAGTAGCTGGAAATACAGCCTGTGGGTTACAAAGGCCACAGGGAAAGACACGCCACGACATCTAGTGGGACACACCAGGAGAGACTCCGATCAGGCGTGCTACCATGCCCGGCTCATTTTTTATTTATTGTAGAGATGAGGTCTCGCCAAGTTGCCCAGGCGGGTCTCGAACCCGCGGGCTCAGGCAATCCACTCACCTCAGCCTCCCAAGGCGCGGGATTATAGGCTGAGTTTTTTTTTTGAGTTGGAGTCTTACTCTGTCACCCAGACTGGAGTGCATTGGCACACTCCCGGCCACCACAGCCTCGACCTGCTGGGCTCCGGCGATCCTTCTGCTTCAGCCTTCCAAGTAGCTGGAACTACAGGTGTGCACTACCACACCCGGCTCATTTTTTGATTTTATTGTAGAGATGAGGTCTCGCCAAGTTGCCCAGACGGGTCTCAAACCCACGGGCTCAGGCATTCCACTCACCTCAGCCTCCCAAAGCGCGGGATTACAGGTTGAGCCACCGAGCTCGACTTTTTTTCTATTTTTTAATTAATTTACTTACTTTTTTTTGTTTGTTTAGTAGAAGTCTCTGTTGCCCAGGCTGGAGTGCAGTGGTATCCTCATGGCCACTGCAGCCTCTACCTGCTGGGCTCAAGTGATCCTTCCACCTTGGCCTTCCCAAGTAGCTGGAATCACAGTTGTGCACTACTATGCCTGGCTAATTTTCATTTATTTTAGAGACGAGGTCTCGCCAGGTTGCCCAGGCTGGTCTCGAATCCCTGAACTCAGGCAATCTTCTCACCTCCACCTCCCAAAGTGACTCATAGCCAGGCACAGTGACTCATACCTACGAGTCACTGTGCCTGGCTATTTTTCCATTTTATATTTCACTTTTTCCTTTTTATTGTTACTGTTTTATTCTTCTTTTTCATTTTGTTTCACACCCAGGAAAGACCTAAGGATGGTCAAGTTCATTCTATTCTGTTGTCAAATAAATTTTCCTAAGATGGCAACAGTTAGTCCTTTTGTTCTGTTTTAGAGCTTTCCGTGACTGCTCGCTGAGTGCAGAATAGTGGCGCAGCACGTTCCCAGCCTTTTCTTTTGGACTCAGTGGCTCTCCCCCTTCCCATCCTATGGCCCAGCAGCCTCTCTGCCACTCCCTTGTCCAGACACAATCATCTTCCCTGCTGAAGAGTTTCCCTCTCTCCCTGCTTTCCTTCTACCTGATCAGAGTCTCTCCTGGTGTGTCCTACTAGATGTCGTGGCATGTCTTTCCCTGTGGCCTTTGTAACCCACAGGCTGTACTTGGGACTACTTGTTTGGCCACCTTCCCCACCAGTGTGTAGGCGCTTAGGAACTCTGATTCCCTCCTGCATCCGCACCAGCACACAGCCCAGCTCGCAGCAGGTCGTCGAGGAGATGCTGGCTAAAAGTGGCAAGAAGGAAGCGACCCACCTCTGTTGTTGCTTTGATTCTAGAGACTCAGCCTTTCTTGTTGGAACTAATCTCATCATTTGACTTCCATGAGATTTCCTCGAAGTGCTGAGAGACACTTGATGACATAGCATCTTTCTCTACACGCAGACACACACACACACACACACACACACACACACACACACACACACACACACACGTCTATTTAATGTGTTTATGCATACATTCGTATAGTCTGCCTGACGTGGTGGGCATTTTTAAAGGCTGATACAGGCCCTATTTATACTTAAACTTATTCCCACTGTGCATCATAGCATGTCGCGCCCTCACTGGGAAGTGTTTGTTAATGCTAGCAAGTTGGACAGTTTGTTCACCGTTGTCTCAAATTCCACTTAAGACTCAAGAAGGAATAAAGTGTCAAGCCAAGAGAATCTTCTCTAAATGCAGGTGTTCGCAGTTTAAAAAGAGGTATAACATTAAGTTCTAGGTTTTGATTCTCTGTTTACCTACAGCAAGGCAATAAATCGTGTTTTGGTACTCTTGACATTGTCAGCATTTTACATGCCCGAGAAAGCCGCGTATTATAACACAACGTGCTTTCTTTTTCCGTTCTGTTTTTAAGCTCTGCCTTGTTTTCCTGTCTTCCAGGAAACAAATGTGCTTGGGTTTAAAGGCCCTAGGAAAATGTCTGTGATCATCCCAGGGATGAACATGAATCATGAACGCGTCTCATTTCAGCCACAAAATGTGAGTAAAAACCAAGTTAATCTGCAGAGGACTCTTTCAGAAGATAGTAATCTAGTGTGGAGAGATGAATCCAGTTTGGAATTGATTCTCCTAGACTCCCCAGCTGGAGGCTGGCCATCCCTGTCCTCAGGAGGGCCAGTCTCAGGGCCTCAGGACAGTGCACTAGCAGGGTCCCGCTCAAGACGTTGAAACCACTTGTCAATGCAGAGACAAGTGTTGCATAATGCATAGAATTTGAAAACCTGGCTTGATTTTTTGCTTTCATTCTCTGCTTCTGTTTCGTCCCTTTTCAAATGGAGGATATTCCAATTTGGGAAGGACTCTCTCGAGCTATGTTTTCCCTCGCTCTCACATCTCCACCACAGTAATCATCAACACGAAAGACATCTGTGACCAGGTGTGGGGGGGTCTTCCCCACATACCAAGCAGTGGACGCCAGCCAGGCCTCCTCCAGATCAGTTCTGGCACCGTTGAAGAGAGCGTGAGATCCCACAGGGTGAGGGCACAGTCCCACAAGACCCTTCACACACTAGTCACGAGCCCCGGCCTCGGGAACTGCTGACTGACTGGTGTCGAGATGGGGTTCACACAACCCCTCCTTTGGGTTTGAGTTGCTGGAGGGGCTCACGGAGAGCGCAGGGAAACATATTCACGATTTATCGTAAGCCAGTAGGCAAGGCGTAGGGGTGGGGCTTGATGCTGCCACACCCTCCTCGGGTGCCATCCTCCAGGGCTCCGTTGCCCAGGTTGGAGTGCAGTGGCAGCTCCCGGCCACCGCAGCCTTGACCTGCTGGGTTCCGGCAATCCTTCTGCCTCAGCCTTCCAAGTAGCCAGAACCACAGATGCCCGCGACCACGCCCAGCTAATTTTGATTTATTGTAGAGATGAGGTCTCGCCAAGTTGCCCGGGTGGGTCTTGAACCCATGGGCTCAGGCAGTCTGCTTGCCTCGGCCTCCCAAAGTGCTGGGATTACAGGCTGAGCCACCGAGCCTGGCCTTGGGTTTTGATGGAAGCTTCCTTCCCCAGGGTATAGAGCAGGGCCTTTCCTGGAGAGGGTCTTAAGATCCACTGCCAAGTTAGGTGTGGTGGCTCACACCTGTAAATCCAGCAGTTTGGGAAGCAGAGGTGAGTGGATTGCTTGAGCCCAGGGATTCAAGACCAGCATGGGCAACACGGTGAGACCTTGTCTCTACATCAAGTACAAAAATTAGCCAGACGTGGTGTGGCACATGCCTATGGTTTTGGCTACTTGGAAGGCTGAGGTGGACGGATCACCTGAGCCCAGCAGATCAAGGCTATGGTGGCTGTGAGTGTGCCACTGCACTCTAGCCTGGGTGACAGAGTGAGACTCCGATTAAAAAAAAAAAAAAGACCCATTGTCAGAAAGGTGGGGAAGGTTCTAACTTTATAACAAAAGACTGCAACAAGGGTTATGGGCATTTAGAGTCAGGTGCAATATAGGTGGTGACACTGCAGCCCGCTAGTCCACCTTCTGCCTCACAGAGTGCGGAATGAATGAGTTCTTAGGGTTCCCTTACAAAGCAGTGGTGTTCCCTTCCGGCAGGACAACGAGAGCTTGCTTTCGAGATGGCAAAACAAAGCCATGGAAAACCTGATCGAACTGCACAACAAGGCCCCCGTCTGGAATGCTGACACTCAGTCCTACGTCCTTAACTTCCACGGCCGGGTCAGCCAGGCGTCCGTGAAGAACTTTCAGATCGTCCACGAAAGTGACCGTGAGCCTGCAGGAAGGGTGGGGTGGGCCTGGGGGCAAAGAGGCTCTTCCGAGATGGGGAAAGGCGCCTTTCCTGAACCTCACAGGAAGGGATAGTCAGGAGAGCATGGCTTGAGAAAAAAGTGATCTCTCTGGAAAGGCAAAACTCCTGTTGGAGAGGAGAACTCGGAAGCCACTGTGTGGAGGCGGGTGGGGGACAGGCTGGGGCGAATCAGAGAGCCTGGGTCATGCTGTCCTGGGAGCAGCGGCAGGCGACCCCGGCCAGACTCCTTGGTGACTCCAGCCCGTGGAGCTGTGCCCTTCCCAGCAGACTGCCCTTGACATTCCCTCCTCTCCCCCTTCTGGCTACTCGGGAATGGGCTCCTGTCCCTGCAGCAGACAGGATGGGGATGGTCGCAGGCAGCCTTGCTAATGCCTTGGTTCATCCTTTAAAAGTTTGTTTTTTAAAAAAAGTTTCTCAGCCGGGCTCGGTGGCTCAGCCTGTAATCCCGTGCCTTTGGGAGGCTGAGGTGAGTGGATTGCCTGAGCCCGCAGGTTCAAGACCTGCCTGGGCAGCGAGACCTCATCTCTACAATGAATCAAAAAGTCAGTTGGGCGTGGTAGCACATGCCTGTAATTCCAGCTACTCAAAAGGCTGAGGTGGAAGGATCGCCAGAGTCCAGCAGGTCAAGGCTGCAGTGGCTGGAAGTGGCCACTGCACTCCAGTCTGGGCAACAGAGTGAGACTCCAACTCAAAAAAAAAAAGTTTCTCACTTTTAGCCAGGTGCAGTGGCTCATGCCTGTAATTCCAGCACTTTGGGAGGCCAAGGTGAGAGGATTGCCTGAGCTTAGGGGTTCAAGACCAGCCTGGGCAACATGGCGAGACCTCGTCTCTACAATAAATCCAAAATTAGCCAGGCATGGTGGCGTGCCTGTAGTTCCAGCTCCTTGGAAGGCTGAGGTGGAAGGATCGCTGGAGCCCAGCAGGTCGAGACTACAGTGGCTGTGAGTGTGCCACTGCACTCCAGCCTGGGTGACAGTGAGACTCCTGCTCAAAAATAATAATAAAAGTTTCTCATTTTAAAGAGATCTGGTGATTAACTCGCCTATTTGCTGGATTCTTTCTGTGTCATAAATAGGTGTCCCCCAGTACAGCCACGTTATCTTCTGATGCCGTGATCTCTTCTGTTTCCAGCTGACTATATAGTCATGCAGTTTGGGCGTGTGGCAGATGACGTGTTCACACTGGACTACAACTACCCTCTGTGTGCCCTGCAGGCCTTTGCCATCGGGCTCTCTAGCTTTGACACCAAGCTAGCATGTGAATAACCAAGAAACCAAGCATGGCGCTGGGCGTCCTCACACGTGATGGCCTTGGCCTTGCCCCAGGACGTGAAGAGCAAGTCTGCCCTCTGTGGGACGGTCCCTGAATGTGCGTGTGTGTATGTGAATACACGTGTGGATACACACAGTACACACTCTCCTTGTCTGGGCTTCATAGACGTGATGAGAGATCACAGCTCATCATGAGTGAGGGATTGTTTGAAGCCCAGAGAGGTTCTGGGCACACAGGTAACTCCTGAAGGGACAGTCCAACAAATTCTGTGCCTCAAGATTTCCTGCGCTTGGAAAACCATGGTAGAACCAGGGAAAGCAGTGAAACCAGTTCCTTTCCTCCCTTTCTTCCCTCGAGCGGATCGGCTGGCACCAATCTCGGTCAGAGTGGCTGAGGCCAGACTGGTAACCAGTTACGTGAGACTCACAGAATCGTCTTCATTTCAGTTCAGGCCAGAAGCATGCACTCCAGGGGTGACCTGGGCAGCCAATTGGACGGTTGCCTTCGCTTCAACTCAGGAGTGCCTCCGCCAGCTCTGCACTGTGGAGGGACACACACCTGTGACGTCAGGTGTGGGTGCAGCTGCGGTCGAGGGGTGGCAGGAGGCTTGGCTGAGGACCGGTGGGCAGCTTGGGCCTGCAAGCCCTGGGAGGTGCCAACCGTGCTCCTGCCGCTGCTCACAGTTCCCACGACTGCCTCTGGGTTTTCAAGATGGCTAGCCCTCTCGACAAACCACGTGACCCGCTCGGCCTGCCTTGGCCAGAGTGTCAGGCGAGCTCCGCCAGCAGCGTCGTGCAGCCCCAGCCCCCGTGCCCCAAGCTGTCTGCTAGTGCGGGCTGGGGGCTGGCGCTGCCGCCCGTCGGACTCCCCTCTGTGGGCTCCTTTCCGTCCATGCTTCCTGGCACCCCGCCCCACGTCAGAGACCCACGCAGAGGGACCTGAGAGACGCAGAGACCCTTGTCTCATGGCTGGCGGCAGGACTGCCCTGCTTGGCTTTGCCACGACTGTTCCATCTCAGGCTGCTCCCATCAAGTGCCTCACTTCCACAAGTGCCCCAGCCTACCCACATCCCGCGGTGCTGACAAGCCCCCTCGTGCACAGGCTGTGACTCACCTCCGGTGGCAACGCATGGCAGTGTCTGAGGAAGGGGAGCCCGCAGCGGCCGACGGCCTGGCCCCGCTCCCACTGCTCGCTCTGGCCTGGAGGGACGTGCATGCCGATGTCACCAACTTCCGCTCGAGCAGGTGGTCGGTTTTGCCTAGGTTCTGTTTTCTTATTTGAGTCGAGTCTCACTCGGTCGCCCAGACTGGAGTGCAGCGGCCACTCCCAGCCCCTGCGGCCTCGACCCGCTGGGCTCCGGCGATCCTTCCGCCTCAGCCTTCCGAGTAGCCGGAATTACAGGCGCGCGCTACCACACCCGGCTGATTTTTGATTAATTGTAGAGATGAGGTCTCGCCAAGTTGCCCAGGCGGGTCTCGAACCCGCGGGCTCAGGCCATCCACTCACCTCGGCCTCCCAAAGCGCGGGACTACAGGCTGAGCCACTGAGCCCGGCTTCTAAATCCCATTTATACCTTTCGTATGCTACAGGAATAAAAGATAATTTATGTAACAGCGCGAGTGTTGCTGCCTTCTTTGCAAGCCCATCCCTCTGGGAGTTGCGACCGGCACGTTCTGTAATAAAGTGTGCGTTGTGGCAACCGTGAGCTGATCTGCTCTTTGAAGCCGAGAGGTGGCCACATCAACTCGTCCCAGGGCTGAGCAGGAGTCTGCACGTTGGGGACTGGAGACCCCTCATGGACGTGACACCAGGTGTCATCTAGGAAGATGATGGCGCCTGGGAGGGGCACTGGGGACCATGGAGAGCAGGATTACACCCATGGATGCCTGCACTGGGCAGCCTCCCGGCATGTTTTGCAGGCGTTACTTGCCGATGCAGCAGCAAAACGAGTGAGATATCTCCTAGTGAAGGAGACGCCGTCTCTTGCCTCTGAGTGTTCACATTTTAAAGCCACTTTATATGCTGGGCTTGGTGGCTCAAGCCTGTAATCCCAGCACTTTGGGAGGCTGGGGTGAGAGGATTGCCTGAGCCCACGGGTTCAAGTGTAGCCCGGGCAACTTGGCTAGCCCTCGTCTCTACAATACATCAAAAAAAAGTAGCTGGGTGTGGTGGCCTGTGCCTGTAGTTCCAGCTCATTGGAAGGCTGAGGTGGAAGGATCGCCGGAGCCCAGCAGGTCAGGGCTGTGGTGGCCATGAGCGTGCCCCGGCACTCCAGCCTGGGCGACAGAGTGAGACTCCGACTCAAAATAAGTGAAAAATAAGAATGTCCATTTTACCCACATCTACTGTATCGGGTAAGCTCGCCTTTGTCAACTCAGTCAGGGTGAGGTCACCCCTGAAGACACCTCGACCTCTTGCTCCCCGAGGAGAGGCTGGGGCGTTGCAGCGACCCTTTTTGCAACCTCCAGCGCCTTCTCTAGACAGAATGGCTGCGGCCCGTGGACTCACACCATGTGTCTCCAGTTTACAGCCCCGTTTTTTGGGAGGTTTTTTTGAGTTAGGGTCTCTGTCGTCCAGCTGGAGCACAGTGGTGTGGTCAGGCCATCCTCCCACCTCAGCCTCCCAAGGAGCTGGAACTACTGGCCTGTACCACCATGCCTGGCTGATTTTGTTTTTTTGGTAGATATGAGGTCTTGCTGTGTTGCCCTGTTTGGTCTCCAACTCCTGGCCCCAAGTGAGCTCCCACCTCGGTTTCCCAGAATGCTGAGATTACAGGTGTGAGCCACCACTCCGGGCCAGACTTTTATGTTTGCCTGTGTGGGTCCAGCTAGGGGCTTGGCGAGGAAGGCTGGGGTGGCCGGGAGCGTGCCCCTGCACTCCAGTCTGGACAATGGAGACGCCAGCTCAAAAAAAAATAAAAGTCTCAGGGTCAACCGGGTGCGGTGGCTCACGCCTGTAATCCCAGCACTTTAGGAAGCCAAGGCGAGAAGATTGCCTAAGCTCAGGGGTTTGAGACCAGCCTGGGCAACTCGGCTGTGTACAAAATTTAAAAATTAGCTAGGGCCAGGCTCAGTGGCTCAGCCTGTCATCCCAGCACTTTGGGAGGCCAAGGCAAGTGAATTTCCTGAGCCCGCAGGTTCGAGACCCACCCGGGAAACTTGGTGAGACCTCATCTCTGCAACAAATGAAAAATTAGCCGGGCATGATGGCACGCACCTGTAGTTCCAGCTACTTGGAAGGCTGAGGCGGAAGGATCACCGGAGCCCTGGAGGTCAAGGCTGCAGTGACCAGGAGCGTGCCACTGCACTCCAGCCTGGGCGACATAGTGAGACTCTGACTCAAAAAAAAAAAAATGAAAGTCTCTGTCTTCTCAACCAACAAACTCTCCCCTCATCCACAAAAACCTGCCAGTGCCACCAAAAATGAGATCTGCCATGTGGTGCGGTGCGAGAACAGTTTGTGGTCCTGTACCACCACCTGCTGACCAAGGTCACGCGCTACAAGTGCATGCCTATGGGCGGACAGCATGGATACCGTAATCAGGATGCAGGAGTCAGGCAGGGTTGAGAGTGACTTCAATGCCCAGACTGCATTATGATACGCTGACTGAACGCTCTCATGTTACAACATAACTATGAAAACCTGGGTTTTAGAAACTAAAGATACTCCAGCTAAAATGCCCAGGATCTGGCTGGCACATAATAAACACTCCGGCCGGGCTCGGTGGCTCAGCCTGTGATCCCGCGCTTTGGGAGGCTGAGGTGAGTGGATTTGCCTGAGGCCGCAGGTTCAAGACCTGCCTGGGCAACTTGGCAAGACCTCATCTCTACCATAAACAAATAAAAAATTAGCCGGGCCTAGTGGCATGCGCCTATAGTTCCAGCTACTTGGAAGGCTGAGGCGGAAGGATCGCCTGAGCCCAGCAGGTTGAGGCTGCGGTGGCCGGGAGCGGCCACTGCACTCCAGTCTGGGCGACAGAGTGAGACTCCGACTCAAAAAATAAATAAGTAAACAAACAAACAAACAAACAAACACTCTGTAGAGTAGTGGCAAATACCCATATTACCACTTCTGTTCCTGTTTGTTTTTTTTTTTGAATCAGAGTGTCACTCCGTCGCCCAGATTGGAGTGCAGTGGCCACTCCCAGCCACCTCAGCCTCGACCTGCTGGGCTCCGGCGATCCTTCCGCCTCAGCCTTCCAAGTCCGGCTAATTTTGATTTATTGTAGAGATGAGGTCTCACCAAGTTGCCCGGGCGGGTCTCAAACCCGCAGGCTCAGGCAATCCACTCACGTCAGCCTCCCAAAGGCGCAGGATTACAGGCTGAGCCACCAAGCCTGGCCAATGTTCTTTTCAAATGGCACAGTGGGCCCGGTGAGGGGGCTCACGCCGGTAATCCCAGCACTTTGGGAGGCTGCCAGGAGTTTGAGATCAGCCTGGGCAACATAGCAAGACCCTGTTGTCTACAAAAAATAAACATTTCGACAGAGTGAGACTCCCAACTCAAAAAAACCCACAAAAAACAAAAAATAAACATTCACTGAACATGGAGCCAGAACATTAGCTGGGAGTGGTGACACACACCTGTAGTTCTAGCTACTTGGGAGGCTGAGGAGGGAGAACCCCTGGAGCCTGGGAGTTCGAGGCTGCAGTGAGCTATGATCAACACACCACTGCACTCCCGCCTGGGTAACAGAATGAGACTTTGTCTGCAATTAATTTTTGACAAATGAGTCCTGCAAGATAGGTGTGACTCTTTCCAGAGCACAGCTGAATACTGTAATGGCTTATCCCAGGGCCCCTGGCTTCACAGGGCCAAGAGTAAACTTTCCATCTGGGGCTTTTCCCACTGGGCTACAGTGAAGCTCCACGATGCTCACGAAAACCCACCTTCTTGGCAACAGAGAGGAAAAGCAACTATGACCTTCCTTGATATTTACATAGAGAAAAAGAGAGAGATTTTTTTTTTTTGAGTTGGAGTCTCACTCTGTCACCCGGGCTGGAGTGCAGTGGCGCACTCCCGGCCACCGCAGCCTCGGTCTGCTGGGCTCAGATGATCCTTCCAGCTCAGCCTTCCAAGTAACTGCAACTACAGATACGCGCCACCATGCCCAGTTACTTTGTGATTTATCGTAGAGATGAGGTCTCGCCACGTTGCCCAGGCTGGTTTCGAACCCATGGGCTCAGGAGATCCTCTCACTTCGGCCTCCCAAAATGCTGGGATTATAGGCGTGAGCCACCACGTCCAGCCTTTCCTTGATATTTTAACCCAGCTAACAATCACTGACCCAGCGAGAACCTTCCAGAAGTCCAGGAGACAAGTCCCTGTGTACCTAGACATTCACCCGTCAACCACCACCTCACATCTGAAGCCTGGAACTGGAAAGAAATTCTAAGGGTAACTTACTGTTTCAGCCATGAAGCCCATTCCAGGGCCAGTTCAAATGTGGGTTTGAGGCCGGCGCAGTGCCTCATGTCTATAATCCCAGTACTTTGGGAGGCCGAGGTGAGAGGATTGCCTGAGCTCAGGGGTTCGAGACCAGCCTGGGCAACTTCGTGAGACCGCATCTCTACGATAAATCAAAAAATTAGCCAGGTGTGGTGGCACATGCCCATAGTTCCACCTACTTGGAAGACTGAGGCGGAAGGATCGCCGGAGCCCAGCAGGTCGAGGCTGTGGTGGCCGCGAGCAGGATGCCACCGCACTCCAGCCTGGGCACAGAGTGAGACTCCAACTCCCAAAAAAAAAAAACAATTTGGGTTTGCGTCTCCATCCTGCCAGGTGTCTGTGATCTTCCCATCAGCAAATCCTGCCTCTTGGGTCCTTTCCCTGGGCCACTTCACTCTTTCCAGGCACTCCTCCCACTCGCCTCCACCCAGAAGGGACTGATCCCTAAGCCTGTGCAGTGGTTGACGGTGTCCGTGTCTTTTCCATTGTCCTGCAGTTCACAAGGTCTCTGGGGAAAGGACCACCCAGGTCTGCCTAATAGGGACATTTGTGTGATGCTTCCAGCACGGTCCTCCTGCAGTTACAGGCCTGTTAAGGTCGGCTGCAGTCAGGGGACTGCCGTCCCTTCCCAGCTTCGGTTTCCTAGCACATCCTCTCCTTGGCTTCTGTCCCTGCCAGCAGCCCTTCGTGGGACCAATCCAGACACTCAAGGAGAAAATGGGGTTCCTGGAACAAAAGGAACTCTTATCTGAGAAAGGTGAGTCCTTTAAATCAGCAGGCCCAGAGAGCTGTTAAGAGGAGGCCGCAATCACACCTGCTCCCCCGTGATCTGGCATTCATCTCTTGAAACTTGCTATTTGGCTGGGCACGGTGGCTCACACCTGTAATCCCAGCACTTTAAGAGGCAGAGGCAAGAGGACTGCCTGAGCCCAGGGGTTTGAGACCAGCCTGAGCAACTTGGTAAGACCTCATCTCTACAATAAATCAAAAAATGACCCAGGCGGGGCGGCACACCTGTGATTCCACCTACTTGGAAAGCTGAGGCAGAAAGATCGCCTGAGCCCAGCAGTTCGAGGCTGCAGTGGCCGTGAGCATGCCACTACACTCCAGCCTGGGCAACAGAGTGAGACTCTCACTCAAAAAAAAAAAAGAAACCTGCTCTGTCCACGGGTAGGCATACATTAACCTAATATTGCTACGCTGGACACTATAACCCACACCCCATAGCTTAACAGTGCATAGCCAGTTATTTCTGTGAATCAGTGAGAATCCCTGTCACACAACTTTGTGCCAGCTCACTCCCTGTCCCCCTTTCTTTGCCTTTGAAAATACTTGTAGCAAAGGCTGAACAAAGCTCAAAGCCAAGGCAGCTATGTTCACTGTGGCTCAAGTCAACACCTTTTTCTTTTGAGTTGGGGTCTCGCTCTGTCGCCCAGGCTGGAGTGCAGTGGCCGCTCCCGGCCACCGCAGCCTCGACCTGCTGGGCTCCGGCCATCCTTCCGCCTCAGCCTTCCAAGGAGCTGGAACTAC
>NW_007231820.1:0-5531 GCF_000164805.1 Carlito syrichta | reverse complement strand
GGAGATTGCTGGGTCATATGGAAGGGTCAATTTCTAGTTCTTTTAGAAAATTATCACACTATTTTCCACAGAGGCTTTACTAGTTTACACTCTCACCAACAATGCAGAAACTGTTCCCTTTCCCCTGCATCTTCTCCAGCATCTGTTGTATTTTGAGTTATTGATGATAGTCATCCTGACTGGAGTTAGGTGGTATCTCATCGTGGTTTTAATTTGCATTTCTTTGACGATTAGTGAGGCTTAGCAGTTTTTCATGTATCTGTTGGCTGCTTGTATGTCTTCTTATGAGAAGTATCTATTCATGTCTATCACCCACCCTTTAATAGGGCTGTCTGTTGTTTTTCTTTTTGGCATGTTTAAGTTCCTTGTGGATCCTAGATTTTAGGCCTTTGTCAGATACACAGTTGGCAAATTTTTTTTTTTTGCAAAGAAAGAAAAGTTTGTTCAAAAGTAAATTAGAGAGAGAAAGAGAAGGGAGAAAGAAGAGTTACCTCCCCAAGGTGGGGGAAGGGCCCAAAGTCAGGAAGTGTGGTGAAAACCATAGCTCAAAGAGTGCATGACCACACCAGAGTCTAGCAAGGCAATGGCCATTGACTGCTTGTGGTTGAGTCCTTTTAATCATTCCCCTTGATGGGTGAAGATCATTAAGGTGATTGGGTGGTGGTCTGCTCCACGTCATCATGAAGGGGCAGGCAAGTGCACATACTAACAGGTGATGGACAGCAGGCAGATGGGTGGGTTAGTCACATGATGATGGGGTCTATTCATGTCATGTAGGTTACAAAGGGCTGATTAGGTTAACCTTGGGGGGGGGGTTTCCTGCAAGAGACTTGTTACACATTTGCAATTCACAAATTCCTTGACCAAAGGTGGTCGTATTATCACTTTTATGACTTTGACCAGTCAAAGGGTGACCTTTGATCTTTGATGTTGACAAGGAACCTAAAAGTTTACTAGAGATGATTATGCTAAATGATGAATTGAAAGGTTGGGCTGTCCTGGTCTTGCATGTGATGGAGATTTGCTGAGGAGGATGGGATAGGCTGCTGCTTGTTCTGCAGAATGTCTGAAGGCTTTCTAATGATTATGCTGAGGCAAAAAGACTAAATTAAGAATAAGTTAAGTGTTTTCTAGGTTTCTATAGGTACCACCTTTCATTCTCACCTCTTACTATTTTAAAAATAGTCTTATTTATACCTGGGAACAGGGATGAAGTTCAGGTTTCTGTAGCTACTTCCTGCTGTACATGGGGCATAGAGCCATCGCTATCTGTCTAGAATAAGAGGAGGGGATGAGAGGATAGGAGCCCATGGTGTTAAGTATCTTCAGTATTTGCATCCAAAGTATTGACTATAAAAATTAATATTATTATAATAAAGGAAATATGGTTACTTCGACACCATTCCAAGAAAAGTTTAAAACATTAGTGACATGTATTTAGGTTGCAGCTTAAACTGAGAATTTAAAACAGGTAAACATTGGCAAGAGAAAACCATTTCCTTTGTTTTTATAATAGGTCTGATATACTTTCACAATGATTCATATGCTAGCGGGGTGAAGCCCAGGTTACCTCTATGCAAGTGAGATAGGAGATTGATTTTTTTCCACTTTTGATGAGAGAAGTGGATGGTATGGGCCTTCTGACAGGGAAATATTACCTTAAAGTTTAACAAAAATAAGTAGTAATACTTTAAACAGAAAGTAATTTTGTTATCCATCCTATGTTGGATTAGTAATCCTTGTGCCTGGTCTGCAGTAGATGTGGCTCCTGAACCTTGTTTTTTTTCACCCTAGAGAGACTGAATTGAGAACTGAAGAGTTTAAGTATTAAAAAATTTTATTTTATTTTTTATTTTTTTTTGACTTGGAGTCTCACTCGGTCACCCAGACTGGAGTGCAGTGGCTGCTCCTGGCCACCACAGCCTCGACCTGCTGGGCTCTGGTGATCCTTCCTCCTCAGCCTTCCAAGTAGCCGGAATTACAGGCATGCACTACCACGCCTGGCTGATTTATTGATTTATTGTAGAGATGAGGTCTTGCTGCCCAGGTGGGTCTTGAACCCGTGGGCTCAGGCAATCCACTCACCTCAGCTTCCCAAAGGCACGGGATTATAGGCTGAGCCACCGAGTCTGGCATTAAAAAATTTTAAAAGCATAATGTTATAATACAAGATTACAGTAGTTATTGTAAAAGTTACTTATTAAACCAAAGTGATGTCCAAAGATTTTGAAAATAAAATAAAAACCTTGCTTTTTTTGGTAACAAAGATGATAGGGGAGGGTTAATTGAATTTTGTTTCTTCCTGCCCTCCCTCTGTTGTTTAAAGGAGAAAATTATTTTGGATAAGGCTATATTTAAACATGGATGGCAAAAACCAAAAGGCTAGCACCTGTATTAAATTAAGAAATAAATTTGGGTACCAGTGCCCTAATATTTACCTGGGGGATTGTTGGAGTGATGGTGAGCCAGTGCCAGGCAGTTTAGCAGATTTGCAGGCCTCCATAAGTGGCCACCATTTGTGAGCCAAGTGTTCTCTCCTCTCTTGGGAAGAGAGTGCACCTGCTTCCCAATGGATTTTGGGATTGCAGAGTGAACAACATCCAGAAGGTTAAGGTCTTTTTTGGGGTAACTATGCTTTCAGTGCCCCTACAGACTGTACCCATAAGCAAGGGCACCATCCCCTTAGCAGGTTTATTTTTACCAGGTCTCTGATGGGCAGTTGGAGTTTTGTCACTAATGGCAAGTGCCAATTAGTGTATCTCTTTGACCCTCTGGTTCTTGTGCCCTCCATGTAGGCACTGTTTCTTGTGCCCTCCATGTAGGCACTGTTTCTTGTGCCCTCCATGTAGGCACATTTTGGTTGAAAAAACCTTAAAAACTCATTTTTAATAGTTATACATATGAAACTTTTAAACCATTTTTCTGTAACAATCTGATGTAAAGCCTGTCAGAATGAACAGACCACATGGATGTGTAATGAACTGTCCCTACTTATTTATAACTATGAACAGGCAAAGTTGTTTAAAAAAAAAACCCTTATGAATTACTGAATTGTAGTCTTAGTTAAGGTGTGGACAATTAGGTGAGAATGATCAGTTCTTCCCATCCTTATTGTGCTCACACAGAGTACCCAGTATTTTATCCATTTGGCAGGAGAAGTACTAGGCTTAGTAAAAGTGACTTAACCCGAAGGGAATCTCCAGTTTCCAAACCTTATCACATTATGCAGGGTGTTTAGTATTTAAAGTTTTACCTTTCTCATAAGAGAGTGCTAGTTAGGCATAACAAATGAATGAAACTTTTGTTTATAAAATACAACTTTAGCAAGCCTGATGTAGCAAACAGTGATTTAGCACTAATGTGTTAACACATAGTAAGGCTGGAAGTAAAATTTCACTAGAGCACTTGCAAGTTTGGTTGGAAAAGTAGATTAAAATTACAATGGACCTTTTTGTAGTTAGTTCACAGGATTAATTTACATGATTCCTTTACTTTTATCTGGGAAGAATGTTGATATAGTTTCAGTTTAGATATAACTTGAGAGAAGAAAACAAGAAGTTTAATATCTTTTTGTCCCAGCCACCCCCCCGCTCTGAGAAGAGACCTGTTAAATCATGTGGAAATCTGAATGGGCTTCCCAAGTACAAATGGGGGGTGGTGACTTGTTACTGCTACTAGGGCTGCCACCAGGGGGTTGTTAAGTGGTGGGCAGTGGGGAATGGGAAGGTTGGAGACTGGGGTCAGGCCCTGTGGCCTTTGGCATTAGACCCTCCTCCAAAGGTAAAAGAGAAAGACTGAAGGCCAGTGTTAGGAGCCTTGGCCATTTATGCCAGCCCCTTCTCTGCAGGTAAAGGTGGAGAGCAAGAAGGAAGAGAAACTCACAGAGAGTGGAGTAGTAAAAGTAGATTACAAGGGAGACAGAAGTTAAATCAGCTGGGTCAGCATTTGAGTTGTTAGAGGGAAAGCAGGAATTGGAGTTGTAAAAGGAATAGGAGAGTATGAAGGGGTGAAGCATCTTCTGAGGGAGGGGCAGCTCAGCAGAATCAGTATGCTGATTAGCCTATGGGCAATGGAGTCTGGGGAGACAGCACAGAAATACGGTAAGAGGAACAGATATCTGGGTGGTGAGTTAACTTATAAAAGACTTGAGTATATGGGATCTCAAGGTATTTGTCATTTCCTTTTAAGTACAAATTAAGCTGCAGAAGGGTGTTAGGAGCCAGGGAGTCACTTTCTGGCCAGGTTTTCTCATTCCCTAGCTTATATTGTGGAGTTTCCCCATACTTGTTCACCAGATGAAAAGGTCAGCTGGGGCAAGGTGGGCCAGAGCCGGTGCTGGGGCTGCAAAGCAGTAATAAAAGGAAACAGGGATACAATTGGAATGGGCTCTTGGTTTCATGGATTTGTTTCTGGGCCTTACCCATCCAGATTCCCAGCCAGGCATTCCCAACAGGTTCAAAAGAATCAGTACAAAGGGTGTGAGTCACCAGGGAGAGAGCGTCCTCCTGTCCCTGTGCCCACTGGAGTTTGTGGGACGCTATGCTCCACCATGTCTTGGAAGACTTGGTACCAGGACTTCAACAATTGGAATGCTATGAGTTATCTCCCAAGATGCGACTGGGAAAAGCCTGAGAGACCCAGAAAGTCATCTGAACCAGGGGGGTCCAGGAGGGCGCATTCAAATATGTGGGTGTGTGGATGATAAATGAAGGATGACTCACCAAAGGTGCAGAAAGGCGTGCCATGCAGCTGTTGGAGTCTCAAGGTCCTTTGTGGAGTTGCTTTGCCAGCCAGAGAGGAAAAGAGTAAAGAAAATCAAACACTTTGTCTCCCACCCATATGGGTGCGGGCGGTCTGAACTTTCCTTTGGGGACCTTCTTGCCTCCCTAGGGAGTAGCTCTAGGCAGAGACCGTCAGTTGTCCTCCGAGATTCAGCTCAGTCCACAGGGAAACTCAGAGACCTTGGCTAGAAGGGAGTAAATAGTTAACTGTAGACCCTTACCCTGTCAGGCCACAGCAGTCTGATGTCTTTCCCTGGGACCTTCCAGCATGCTGAAGTGTAGCCTTAGCCAGAGCTTTCAGTGCCACCAGTTTCCAACACAGTTCACAGAGGGTCAGCAGTTAAGAAATAAGAAAGAGAGAGAGAGAGAGAGAGAGAGAGAGAGAGAGATTGATCAGATGTCTCAGTGGAACCTCCAAAAATGTTAGGGTCTGGATAGGGTGAGGAAGGATGAATGGAGAGGGAGGGGCACAGGGTCATAGGGGCACAGCACCCCAAGAGCTGGTGTGTCAGAGGTGCCGCACTGGCAACCCAGAGATCCAGGTAATGCAAAGAATTGCAACACACAAAGAGGTTAGAAAAAGGAAAAATTTATTTAAAAGTAAATTAGAGAGAGAAAGTGAAGGGAGAGAGAAGATTCACCTCCCCAAGGTGGGGGAGGGTGCCAAAGTCAGGAAGTGTGGTGACAGCAATAGCTCAAAGAGCTCATGGCCACACCAGAGTCTAGCAAGGCAATGGCCTGGCAAATATT
>NW_007231819.1:0-16640 GCF_000164805.1 Carlito syrichta | reverse complement strand
TGTGTCAACTTTGATTTCTTTGAGCAGTGTTTTGTAGTTTTCCTTGTAAAGGTCTTTTACGTCTCTGGTTAGGAAGATGCCAAGGTATTTCAATTGTTTTGTGGCTATTGTGAATGGAATTGTGTTTTTTATATGGGTTTCTGTTTATTATTGGTGTAGAGAAATGCTATTGTCTTTTGTCATTTATTTTGTATCCTGAGACTTTGCCAAAGGTCTTTATCAGTGTAAGGAGGTTTTTGACAGATTCTCTCGGGTTTTCAAGGTATACAATCATGTCGTCTGCAAAGAGAGATAACATGACTTCCTCTTTTCCTATTCGGATACCCCTGGTTGCCTTCTCTCCTCTGATTGCTCGAACCAGGACTTCCAATACTATGTTGAACAGGAGGGGTGAGAGTGGGCATCCTTGTCTTGTTCCAGTTTTCAGGGGAAATGGTTCTAATTATTTTTCCATTTAGGAGTATGCTCGCTGTGGGTTTCTCATAGATAGCTTTTACTATTTTGAGGTATGTTCCCCGTATGCCTAGATGCTCAAGGGTTTTTAGCAAGAAGGGGTGCTGGATTTTATCAAAAGCTTTTTCTGCATCTAATGATATAATCATGTGGGGTTTTTTGACATCTGTTGATGTATTTAATAACATTTATGGTTTTACGAATGTTGAACCAGGCTTGCATCCCAGAAATGAAGCCTACTTGGTCATGATGGATGATTTTTGAGATGTATTGCTGAATCCGGTTTGCTAGGATCTTGTTGAGCATTTTAGCATCTATGTTCATCAAAGATATTGGCCTGTAGTTCTCTTTCTTTGCTGAATCTTTACCTGGCTTGGGTATCAATGTGATGTTGACTTCGTAAAATGATTTGGGGAGTGTTCCATCTTTTTCAATCGCCTGGAATACCTTCAGTAGGATTGGTATCAGCTCCTCCTTAAATTCTGCTGGAAAGTCATCTGCTCCAGGGCTTTTTTTTGTAAGAAGTTTTCTTATTACGTAGTCTATTTCCTTGATTGTTATTGGTTTATTTAGGGTCTCAATTTCTTCTTGTTCCAACTTAGGTAGGTTGTGTGATGTGAGAAAGTCCTCCATTTCCTTAAGGTTTTCAAGTTTGTTTCCATACAAGTGTACGTAGTAGTCTCTAATGATCTTTTGTATTTCTTCAGGGTCAGATGTGACTTCATCTTTTGTGTTTCTGATTGTGCTTATTTGGTTTTTTCTCGTTTTTTCTTGGTCAGTCTAGCTAGGGGACCATCGATCTTGTTTATTCTTTCAAAGAACCAGTTTTTTGTTTCATTGATTTTTTTCTATTATCTTTTTGTCGTCTATGTCCTGGATTTGGGCTTTTATTTTGGTGATCTGGATTCTTCTGCTGAAATTAGGGTTTTTGTGGTCTTGCTTTTCCAGCTTCTTTAGGTGGCTTGTTACATTCTCAATTTCTGTTCCTTCCGTTTTCCTCATGTGTGTTTGTAGGGATATAAAATCCCTTCTCATTACAGCTTTTAAGGCATACAAGAGATTTTAGTAAGATGTTTCTTCATTTTCATTTGTTTCCAGGTAACTTTTGATCTCTGTTTTGATGTCATCATTGACCCAGGCGTTATTTAGCATCATGCTGTTTAGTGTCCATGTCTTAGTGGGTTTTGGGGGGACTTTGTTGGTGTCAATGTTTATTTTTTTTTCCTGTGGTTCGAGAAGGTGCATGGTAGAATTTCAGTCCTTTTAAATTTCTTATACTTGATTTGTGTCCAATTATATGGTCGATCTTAGAATATGCTCCATGTGGTGATGAGTAGAATGTGTATTCTGTGGTCTTTGGATGGAGTGTTCTATAGGTATCAATATAGTCCATTTGGTCCAGAGTCTCATTGAGGTTCCAGATCTCCTTGCTGATTATTTGTCCTGATGATCTGTCTAAGGTTGTGAGTGATGTATTAAAGTTCCCAGTTATTATGGTGTTAGAGTCAATGTCTTTCTTTAGTTTTCCTATAAGTTGCTTTATGAATGTTGGCGCACCAATGTTGGGTGCATATATGTTTAGCATAGATATTTCTTGTTGATGGAGTGAACCTTTTATCATTATGTGGTGGCCCTCTGTATCTTTTTAACTTTTTGATAGCTTAAATGGTATTTTGTCTGAAATTAGGATTGCGACTCCTCCTTTCTTTTGTGTCCCATTCGCCTGAAAATTTGTTTCCCATCCTCTTACTTTGAGTCTGTGTATATCCTTGCTACTTAGATGGGTCTCTTGAAGGCAGCATATTGTTGCCTGGTGATATTTTATCCATTTTGTCATTCTATGTCTTTCAGTGGTGCGTTTAGTCCATTCACATTCAGACTAATTATTGAAATGTGAGAGTCCGTCCCTATCATGAAGTTCTTATTGAGTTGTTGTTCTTCCACTTGGTTTTTTCTTTTTTCCTTTTTTCTTTTTTCTTTTTGTATTTCTTTTGGTTTTGGGGTTGGTTCGTGTGTATTTTATTCTTTTCCCTGTACTTTTGTGAAGAACGTTGTTCTTTTTTTTCCTTTTCTTCTGTGTTTAGTACTTTCTTAAGTGTTTCATGTAGAGATGGTTTTGTGGCTGCATAAGTTCTTAGGAATTGGATATCTTGGAAAGATTTTAATTCTCCCTCACTGGTGAAGCTTAGCTTGGCCGGGTAGGTTAGTCTTGGTTGAAATTGTTTATCTTTTAGAACTTTGAAGATAAGGCTCCAAGTTCTCTTAGCCTGCAGGGTTTCTGCAGATAAATCTGCTGCTATTCTGATTGGTCTTCCATGGTAGGTGACCTGGCCTTTTTCTCTTGCTGCCTTTAGAATTTTTTCTTTTGTGCCTACTTTATTTAGGCAAATTATTATGTGTCTAGGAGTTGGTCTTCTCATTTGTTGTCTTGCGGGGTTTCTCTGGATCTCTTGTGTTTGAATTTTTGTATCACTGATTAGATAAGGGAAGTTTTCTTGAATGATCTCATGGAAAGTTTGTTCCAATGTGGTCTCTGTTTCTCTTTCTGCTTCAGGGAGTCCAATTATTCTTAGGATAGGCCTCTTGATGTAGTCACTCATCTCTTGAAGGTTTTGTTCTGTCTTTTGAGCTTATTTTCTGTGTTTTTAAGAGTTTGGGTTATTTCTATATTTTGGTCCTCAAGCTCTGAGATTCTTTCTTCTGCTTGGGTAATTTTCCTTTCCCTGCTTATCAATTTGTTATTTATTTCATTCAGAGTATTCTTTATTACTGTTATCTCAGGTATCAACTCCTTCCTAGTTTCTTCTTGTGTCTCCTCAATTCTTTTTAATCTCTCCATTATTGTTTTGGTATCTACATTTGCAGTTTGAGACCCTTCATTCTGGGGACTTTTCATTGTTTGCATTCCAAAGTCAGTTTTCTCAGTGTCTACTCTCCCAGGGGTCTGGGAGAGACCCATACTCTTCTTTTGGTTTTTCTTCATTTCTGTAGATTTTTCTCCCTCTCCCCCTTTCCCTCCCCCTCTTCAATTCTGTTTTTGAGGGAAGGTGAGGTTGCTTTTGTTCTCTTCTGCAATGACCTGTTCTTCCTTATGAGGGTCTTCTGGCTTTGTTCACTTTTGCCTCTGCTTTACAGTCTGTCTATTCAGCAGTATGCAGTCTTGGTCTCTAGATTTAAAAAGGGGGCATATAGAAGAGGAAAATAATGGAGGAAGGGGGGTCAATAGGCAGTTAGAAAGAGAGAAATGAGAGAGGGAAAACAGATATACATACCAACTATCAGGTGAGAACGAGACACAGGGCTGGGAAGAGGTGAAGAAAGACACGTAAGAAAGATTCCCTAAAGAGAACTGATAACTATACAGAGACAGGGCAATAAAATCGAGAAACAGTGTAAGTCAGAAGGTAAACAACAAACGTGATCTAAACCAACAGTTACAATAATAAAATCATAAGTCAAAATAAGCAATCAGACTAGAGTCACTTCTGTGATCTCTGATTCCAGCCTCTCCCTTTTATTTTTCATTGCAGCATAGGGGTGGGGTTTTGTCTCCTGTTTCGTGCTGTTGCCTTAGGAACTGAGGTAAAGTTTGTTGATAGGTGGGCGGGGCAATGGAAGCCTCTGCCTGGAGAATAGCAAGGTAATTTACCCAGATCTGTTTTTCTCCACTTGTCTGGGTCCCCTGGCTTGGGGTCTCGCACTGAGTGCCTCAGCCTGGGTGGGCCCAGAGTTCTAGAGCTCCAAAGCTCCAAATGGCAGGCAGTGGGTGGCAAGAGTGGCTCTGGGCCCCCCACAGGGTACTTCAGCCAGGAATGGGACCGGTGTCTCTGAAGGGCGGGCGCCCAGAGCCTCCCTGTGTGACCAGCGGTGCCAGGTGCCGGGCTGGAGACAATGCAGCCGGGGAGAGAGCTGGAGGGAGCAGGGACCCAAAACTTCCCCGCACGCTGCAATATCTAGCCTTAGAAAATGAGGTAAAATTTGTTGCTAGGTGGGCGGGGCAATGGAAGTCTCTGTCTGGAGAATGGCCAGGCAGTTTAAGCAGATCTGTTTTTCTCTGCTCGTCTGGGTCCTCCAGCTTGGGGTCTCATGCTGAGTGCCTCAGCCAGGGTGGACACGGAGTTCCAGAGCTCCAAAGTTCCAAAGGGTAGACTGTGAGCAGCGAGAGTGGTGCTGGGACCCTACAGAGTACTTCAGCCAGGAATGGGACCGGTGTCTCTGAGGAGCAGGCACTCAGAGCCTCCCTGTGTGACTGGCGGTGCTGGGTGCTGGGCTGAGAGAGCCAGAGGGAGCAGGGACCCAAAACTTTCCCACATGCTGCAATATCTGGCCTTAGAAAATGAGGTAAAGTTTGTTGATAGGTGGGCGGGGCAGTGGAAGTCTCTGCCTGGAGAATGGCGAGGCAGTTTAAGCAGATCTGTTTTTCTCCACTTGTCTGGGTCTTCTGGCTTGGGGTTTCATGCTGAGTGCCTCAGCCAGGGTGGACCTGGAGTTCCAGAGCTCCAAAGTTCCAAAGGGCAGGCTGTAAGTGGCAAGAGTGGCGCTGGGACCCTACAGAGTACTTCAGCCAGGAATGGGACCGGTGTCTCTGAGGGGCAGTCGCCCAGAGCCTCCTGTGTGACCGGTGGCTTGGTGCCGGGTGCCCGGACTGGAGACAATGCAGCCAGGAAGGGAACTGGAGGGGGCTGGGACTGGAGACTTCCACACACGCAGTAGAACAGTAGCAGTGGGGGGGCGCAATATCTGGCCTTGCGTGCGACTGAAGTTCCCGGGCCTGACCCCAGCACGGTTGGTGGTGGGCTGGGGGATGGGGGTAGAGAAGTAATAGCCTTTTTGAGAACTCACGTTCAGAGAATCTCACCAGTTCACCTATGCCATCACCATCTGTCCCCGTCTCCCCAAGTCAACTTTCTAATTGAGTCAGCTGGTTAAGACTTCTAGCTAGCTAGTTAGCTAATGGGTTAAGTCAGCAGGTTGATTCAGGTAGTTAGCTAGCTAACTAACTGGTTAATTCAGCTGGTTGAGCTAGCTTGTTAGAAAACGGTTTGAGTCAACTGGTTGAGTAGCTGGTTGATTCAGGTAGTTAGCTAGCTAACTAACTGGTTAATTCAGCTGGTTGAGCTAGCTTGTTAGAAAACGGTTTGAGTCAGCTGGTTGAGTAGCCTAGCTATCTAATTAGCTAACGAGTTAAGTCAGCTGCTTGAGCCACCTAGGAAGCTCGTTAGCTAACTAGTTAAGTTGGATGACTAAGTCAGCTAGATAGCACGTTTTATAAGGAGTACACTAACTAGTTAGCTAGCTGGTTAAGTCAGCCTGCTAGCTAGGCAGCTAACTATTTAAGCAAGCTTGCTAGCTAGGTAGCTAGCTAGTTAGCTAACTGTTTGTATCAACTGGCAAGCGAGGTATCGATCTAGTTAGCTAACTATATAAGTCAGCAGTCTAGCTACTAGCTAGTTAGTTAATTCAGCTAATTAAGTCAGCAGGCTAGGCAGCTGGTCAGCTAGGTAGCAAGGTAGATAAGTCAGTTGGCTAGCCGGCTGGCTAGATGTTTAATTCAGCTAGTTAAGAGAACTGGTTAGCCCACTGGCAAGGTAGGTAGCTAGCTAGTTAAGAAATCTAGATAGCTACAAGGCTAGCTAGTGAAGAAATCTAGATAGCTACCAGGCTAGCTAGTGATGTCGTCGAGTTAAGTCAGCTGGCTATCCATCTGGCAAACTGGTTAGTCAGCTAGTTTAGTCAGCTATCCAGCCAGCTTGTTAGATAGGTAGCTAGCTAGATAAGTCAGCTTGCATGCCAGCAGGCTAGCTATTCAAGTCAGTTAGTTAAGTCAGCTGGCTAGCCTGCTGTCTAGATAGGTAGGTAGCTAGTTAAGTGAGCTGGCAAGTCATCTTACTAGTGTAAGAAAGCTACGTAAGTCAGTTTACTAGCCAGCTTGCTAGAAATGAAGCCAGCTAGTTAAGTCAGCTCACTAGTCAGCTGACTAGCTGGTTAAGTCAGCTAGTTAAGTCAGGTGGAAACCAGCTGGTTAGCTTGCTCTCCAACTGGTTAATTAGTTAAAAAGCTAGTTAAGGCAGGTGGCCATCCCTCAGGCTAGCTTGTTATTTCAGCTAGTTAAGTCAGCTGGTTAGCTAGGAAGCTAGCTATATAAGTCAGTTAGTTATGTCAGCCAGCTAGCTGGTTAAGACAGCTAGTTTAGACAGCTGGATAGTTAGATAGCTAGCTAGGTAGCTAGATAGCTAAGGCAGATAGTTAAGCCAGCTTGCAAGCTTGGGAGCTAGCTAGTTAAGTCGGCAAGAGAAGTCAGCTTGCTAGTTTGTTCATTAAGAGAGTTATGTCAGCTGGTTAGTCAGTTGCCTCTCTGGGTAGCTAACTATTTAAGTCAGCTGGCTAGACAGCTACCTAGCTAGTTAAGTAACCTAGTTAAGTCAGCTCATTAGCCAGCTGGTTAGGTAGGTAGCTAGGTAGTTAAGTCAGCTGGCAAAACTAGTGGGATACATAGGTAGCTAGTTAACACAGCTGTCTATCCAGCTGTCTAGCTGGGTAGCTAGGCAGTTAGGTCAGCCTGCTATCCAGTTGGCTAGCTACTTAATTCACCTAGTTAAGTCAGCTGGCTAGTCAGCTGCCTATCTGGGTAACTAACTACTTAAGTCAGCTGACTAGTCAGCTGGCTAGCTAATTAAGTCACATTCTTAAGTCAGCTCACTAGCCAGCTTGCTAACTATGTAGCTAGGCAATTAATTCAGCAGGCAAGCCAACAGTATACGTTGGTACTAGCTAGTAAAGTCAGCTGGCTGGCCACCTGGCTATCTAGAGATATCAGCTAGTTAAGTCAGCTGACTAGCCAGCTGGCTAACTCGTTAGGTCAGCTAATTGAGTCAGCTGGATAGCAAGCTGGCGAGCTGGATAAGTGAGCTAGTCAATTCAAGTGGCAAGCCTACTGGCTAGCTAGCTAGCTACATATTTAATTCACCTGGCTAGCCAACTGGCTAGCTGATTAAGTCAGCTAGATAAGTCAGCTAGCTAGCCACCTGACTAGATAGGTAGCTAGCTAATTAAGTCAGGTGGCTAACCAGCTGGCTAACTAGCTAAGTCAGCGAGTTAAGTGAGCTGGCTAGCAGGCTTGCTAGCTAGGTGGCTAGCTAGTTAAACCATCTGGCTATCCGGATGGTTGTCTAATTAAGTCAGCTAGTTAATTCAGCTGGTTAGACAGCTGGCTAGCTAGAAGTCTGACATGTTAAGAGGGCTGGTTAGCAAGCTGGTCAGTTATGTGGACAAATAATTAATCCAGCTCGCTAGGCAGCTGAACACCAGGTTCGCTGGCTAGTTAAGCCAGCTTTCTATCCCACTGTCCAACCAGATGGATGCCTATTTAAGCCAGCTGGCTAGCCAGGTGGCCAGTCCGCCAGCGAGCTAGCCAGCTGCCTAGCCAGATAGACAGCCAGGTAGTTAGCTATTTAAGACAGCTGGCTAGCCGTCTAGTGAACCAGGTAGCTTGCAAATTTAGTCAGCTGGCTGGCCAGGTATCCAGCCATCTAGCTAGTCAACTACTTAAGTCAGCTAGCTATCCAGCTAGCTAGTTAAATCAGCTAGCTACTCAGGTTGCTTGTCAAATAGCTAGTTAAGTCAGCTAACTAGTCAACTAGCTAGTCAGCTAGTTAATTAAGTCAGCTTGACATCTAACTAGCCAGTTAGCTAGCTAGTTTAGTCCGCTTGCTAGACAGCTACATAGCTTGTATTCTAGCTAGTTATGTCAGCTTAATAACCAGCTAGATAGTAAGCTAGCTAGTTAAATCAGCAAGTAAACCAGGTAGTTACTTGGCTAACTAGTTGGCTATCAAATCAGCTAGCTGGTCAGCTAACTAGTGGGCTCACTTGCTTTCCATCAGGTCAGCTAAATATTCGGCTCTCTCACCTGCCAACTGGTCAGCAAACTTGTCGACTCACTCACAGTCCAACAGGTCAGCGAACTAGTCAGCATGCTCAACAGCTGACTAGTTAATTCAGCTCACAGGTTGGCTCACTCACTGGCCAAATAGTTATGGCAGCTCATGCATCTCTTCACTCGCCAGCCGACTAGTTAAGTTGGCTCTTTGGTCTGCTCACTCACTGGCTGACTACTTAAGTCTGACTATTCGGCTCACTCGCCAGCTGACTAAATACTACTGACCAGTCATCTCACATTCTGGAAGACTAGTTAAGTCAGCTGACGATTTGACTCACCTACCGCCCAACTAGTTCAGTCAGTTGACCAATCTTCTTATTCGCCAGTGAGCTAGTTAATTCAAATGTCCAGTCAGCTCACTTGCCTGTCAACTAGTTAAGTCATCTAACCTGCTGACTCACTCAGCCACTGACTAATTTAGTGAGTTTACCGGTCAGCCTACTAGTCGTACAACCAGTTAAGTTAGCTAACCAATCGGCTGACTAATGGGCCAACTTGTCAGTCGATAATTTAGGTCAGCTAACTAGTTGCCCAAGAAGTGAGGCCAGTTAACTAGTCGTCCAACTGATCAGATGACTAGTTAAGTAGGCCAATTAGTCAGGCAACTACTTAACAGAGCTAACTAGTGGGACAACTAGTCAGTCAATTATTTAACCCAGCTAAATAGTTGGTCAACTATTCGGTCAACATTTTATGCCAGAAAACAAGTCGACCAAGTAGTCAGGCAATGTATAAAACCAGCTAACTAGTCGGCCGACTTGTCAGCCAACAAGTTAAGTAACTTAGGCAGCTCCTTAGCCAACTAGTTAATTCAGTTAGTTATCTTGTTTGTTAACTAGTAAAAACAGTTAGCTAACTCATAAATCAACGTGATAAGTCAGATAGCTATCTCGTTAGCCAACTAGTTAACTCAGTTAGCTAAGTCAGCTAGCTAGCCAGCTAGCTAGCTAAGTCAGCTAGCATAATCAGCTGGCTCAATTTTTAGCTAACTATTTAAGTCAGTTACTTAAATCTGTTCCTGACTAGCTGATGAATCAGCTTCTCATACAGCTAGTTAAATAGTTAGCTAACTATTCAATTCACATAGATTAGTTTGCTAGCTAACTAGTTAAGCCTGCCAGTTAAGTCAGCTAAGTCAGTTTTCTAATTTTGTCAGCTGGTTAAGACAGCTAGCTAGCTAGTTAACTAATGGGTTGTTAGCAGGTTGAGTCAGATAGCTAGTTAACTAACATAGTAAGTCAACTGGTTGATTCTGCTAGCTAGCAAATAAGGAAATGGGTTTAGTCAGCTGGTTGAGTAGGCTAGCTAGCTAGTTAGCTAATGAGTTGAGTCAGCTGGATGAGTCAGCTAGCTACCTAGCTAGCTAATGATTTAAGTCAGCTGGTTGTGTCATCTAGCTAGCTCATGAGCTAACATGTTAAGTAAGTTAATTAAGCCACCTAGCTGGTACGTTAGATAATGAATAAGCTAACTAGTTAGCTAGCTGGTTAAGTCACTTAGCTAGCTAGGCAGCTAACTATGTAAGTCAGCTGGCTAGCTAGGTAGCTAGCCAATTAGTTAAATCTTCAAGTCAGCTGGCTAGCTAAGTAGCTAGCTAGATAAGTTAGCTGACTAGCCAGCTGACTAGCTAGGTAGCGAGCTAATTAAGTCAGTTTGATAACCAGATGGATAGCTGGTTAATTCAACTAGTAAAGAGAACTGACAAGATACGCAAATAACTAGTTAAGTCAGCTAGATAGCTACCTGCCTAGCTAGTGAAGTCAGTGAGTTAAGTCTGCTGTCTATTCGACTGTCTAGTTGATTAAGTCAGCTAGTTTAGTCAGCTGTCTGGCCAGCTGGCTATTTAGGTAGCTAGCTAGATAAGTCAGCTTGCTAGCCAAGAGACTAGCTATTCAAGTCATCTAGTTATGTCAGCTGGTGTGCCTGCTGGATAGGTAGGTAGCTAGCTAGTTAAATGAGCTGGCTACCCAGCTTGCTAGCTTAAGTCAGCTACGTAAATCAGCTGGCTAACAAGTTGGCTAGACAGAGACAGCTAGTTAAGTCAGCTGGCTAGGCAGCTGACTAGCTGTTTAAGTCATCTAGTTAAGTCAACTGGCAACCAGCTGGCTAGCTACTTAAGACAACTCATTAAGTCAGTTGGCTATCCAGATGGTCAGCTAGTTAAAAAGCTAGTCAAATAACATGGCTATCCATCTGGCTAGATAGTTATTTCTGCTAGTTAAATCAGATGGCTCGCTAGGAAGCTAGCTATATGTCAGCTAGTTAAGTCAGCTATCTAGCTAGTTATGTCAGCTAGTTTAGTCAGCTTGCTAGCTAGATAACTAGCTAGTTATCTAGCTAGTTGAGCCAGCTTGTAAAACCAGTTGGCTAGCTAGGTAGCTAGCTGGTTAATTTAGCTAGTTAAATCAACTTGCTAGCTAGTTAAGTCAGAGAGTTAACTCAGCTGGCTAATCAGATGCCTAGCTGTGTAGCTAGCTAATTAAGTAAACTGTCTAGCCAGTTAGCTAGCTATTTAAGTAATCCTTGTTAAGTCAGCTCACCAGCAAGCTGGATAGCTAGCTAGTGAAGTTGTTAAGTCAGCTGGCAAGACAGCAGGCTACGTAGGTAGCTATCTAGATAAGTGAGCTTGTTATCCAGCTGACTAGCTAGATAGCTAGGCAGTTAATTCAGCCTGCTAGACAGCTGGTTACCTGATTAAGTCAACTAGTTATGTCAGATGGCTAGCGAGCTGGGTGGCTAGGTAGGAAGCTAGTTAAGTTAGCTATCTAGCTGGCTAGATAGTAACGTCTGCTAGATTATTCAGCTGGCTTCCCAGGTGGCTGGCTAGGTAGCTACCTAGTTAAGTCAGCTGGAAAGTTAGCTGAAGTGCTGGTTCAGTCAACTAGTTAATTCAGCTGGCCATCCAGCTTGCTAACTAATTAAGTCAGATAGTTAAGTCAACTGACCAGTCAGCTAACTAGCCAGGTAGCTAGCTAGTTAAATCAGCTAGGTAACTCAGCTGGAGAACTAGGTAGGTAGCTAGTTAAGTCAGCTAGTAAATCAGCTGGCTAGCTGGTTAATTCAATTAGTTAGATCAGCTGGCTAGCCAGCTGCCTATGAGGGTAGCTATCTAGTTAAGTCATCTGGCTAGCTAGGTAAATAGCTAGTTAAGTCATTTAGTTAAGTCAACTTTCTAGACAGCTGCAAAGCAGGGTAGCTAACTAGTTAAATCAGCCGGCTAGCCAGCTAGCTAGCTAGTTAAGTCAGTTCATTAAGTCAGTTGTCTAACCCGCTGGTTAGCTATTAAAAAGTTAGTTACATCAAATGTGTACACAGCTGGCTCGCTAGTTATTTTAGCTAGTTAAGTCAGCTGGCTAGCAAGGCAGCTAGTTAGTTAATTCAGCTGGATATGTCAGCTTGCTAGCTAGTTAAGTCAGCTAGTTAAGTCAGCTAACTGTATGATAGCAAGCTAGGGAGCTAGCTAGTTAAAGCAGCTAGTTAAGTCAGCTGACCAGATAGGTAGCTAGCTAGATAAGTCAACTATTAAGGTAAGCTGGTAGCTAGTTAAGTCACCTAGTAAAGTCAACTCGCTGGCCAGCAGGTTAGCTAAGTAGTTAGGTAGTGAAGCCCGCTGGCAAGTCAGTGGGTTAACTATGTAGGTAGCTAGTTAAGTCAGCTGGCTAGCAATCAGGAGTCTAGATATGTCAGTTAAGTCTGCTGGCTAACCAGCTGTCTGTCTAGGTAAATAGCTAGTTAAGACTCCTGGCTAGCCAGCTGGATACTTAATTAAGTCAGCTAGTTTGTCAGTTGTCTAGCCTGATGGCTAGCTACGTAACTAGGCAGTTAAGTCAGCTGGCTAACCAGCTGGCTAGATAGTTGTCAGTTTGATATGTCAGCCTGCTAACCAGTTTGCAAGCTAGGTAGCTAGCTACTTATGTCAACTGTATTGCCATCTGACTGGAGAGTTAAGTCACCTAGATAAGTCAGCTGAATAGCCTGCTGGCTAGCTATTTAGCTTGCCATTTAAGTCAGTTGGCTAGCCAACTGGCTAGCTGGTTAAGTCAGCTCATTTAGTCAGCTCTCTAACCAGCTAGGTAGGTAGGTAGCTAGATAGGTCAGCTTGCTAGCAAGCAGACTAGCTGTTCAATTCACTTAGTTAATTCAGCTTGCTAGCCTGCTGGCTAGGTAGTTAGCTAGCTAGTTGAGTCAGCTGGCTAGCCAACTTGTTAGCTTAAGTCAGCTAGGTAAGTCAGATGGCTAGAGAGTTGGCTAGATAAATAGCCAGCTGACTACCTGGTTAAGTCAGCTGGTTAAGTCAGCTGGCAACCAGCTGCCTAGCTAGTTAGATCGACTCAATAAGTCACTTGGCTATCCAGCTGTTTAGCTAGCTAAAAAGCTAATTAATTCAGGTGGGTAGCCATCTGGCTATCTAATTGTTTCAGCTAAGTAAGTCAGCTGGCTAGCTAGGAAGCAAGCTACACAAGACAGCTAGTTATTTCAGCTAGCTGGCTAGTTAGGTCAGCTAGTTAAGCCAGCTGAATAACTTGGTAGTTACCTGGTTAAGTCAGCCAGTTAAGTCAGCTTACTGGCTAGTTAAGTCAGTGAGTTAAGTCAGCTGGTGAGCCAGCTGCCTAGCTGGATAGCTAGGTAGTTAAATCAGCTGACTAATCAGTTAACTAGTTAATTAAATAACCTAGTTAAGTCATCTCAATAGTCAGCTTGTTAGCAAGGAAGCTAAGTAGTTAAGTCAGCAGGCAAGCCAGCAGGCTAGCTATGTACCTAGGCAGTTAGGTCTGCCAGGTAGTCTAACTGTAGCTAGTTAAGTCACCTAGTTAAGTCAGATGGCTAGACAGCTGGCTAGTTAGGTAGCTAAATAGTTAAGTCAACTGTCTATAGTTGTCACCTAGTTAACTCAGCTGGCTACCCAGCAGGCTATGTAGGTAGGTAGCTAGTTAAGTCAGCTGGCTAGCCATCAGGCGTCTAGTAATTGCAGCTTGTTTAGTCAACTGGCTATCCAGGTGTGTAGCTAGATAGCTAGCTAGTTAAATGTGCTGACTCTCCAGCTGGATACTTCGTTAACTCAGCTAGTTAATTCAGTTTGCTAGCCGGTTGGCTAGTTAGGTAACTAGGCAATTAATCACCTGGCTAGACAGCTTGCTAGCTAGTTAATTCACCTAATTAAGTCAGCTGGCAAGCTCAGTATGCTAGCTAGGTAGCTAGCTAGTTATGTCAGCTGTCTAACTCAGCTGGTTAGATTATTAAGTGACCAAGTTAAGTCAGATGACTAGCCCGCTCGCTACCTAGGTAGCTTCATATTTAAGTAAGCTGGGTAGACAGCTGGCTAGTTAGATAAATCACCTAGAAATTCAGCTGGATACCCAGCTGGCTAGCTATGTAGCAAGCTATTTAGTTAAACTGGCTAGAAAGCAAGTCATCTAGTTAAGTCAGCTAGTTAAGTCAACTGTTCAGCCGACTGGATAAGTAGGTGGCTGGCAAGTTAAGCCGGCTGGTTAGCAGGCTGGTCAGGTAGGTGGCCAGCTAGTTAAGCTGGCTGGCTAGCAGGTTGACAAGCAGAGTGGCTGCCTACTTAAGTCGGTTGTCTATAACACTGTCCAGCCAGTCAACTGGCTATATAAGCCGACTGGCTAGCCAGCTGGCCAGGCTGCTAGCTAGCCAGCCTGCTGCCTGGGCAGCTAGCCAGTCAGATAGCTAGTTAGTTAAGCCAGTTGTTTAGCCGTCTAGCCAACATGGTAGCTAGTTAGTTAAATCAGCTGGCTAGCCAGCTAGCCAGCCTACTAGTTAATCAGCTAGTTAAAACAGGTAGCTAGCCAGCTAGTAGTTAAGTCAGCTAGCAAGTCAGCTAAATATTCCGCTAGCTTGTTAAGTAAGATCGCTACTCAGGTTATCAGTCAGCTTGCTAGTTGTCTGCCAGTTAGTCAGCTAGCTAGTCAGCTTGATAGTTAATCAGCTAGCCAGCTAACTAGCCTGTTACATAGCTAGTTAAGTCAGCTAGCTAGACAGCTAGATAGCTTGTTTGCTAGCTAATTATGTAGCTAGATAGACAGCTAGCTAGTCAGGTAGCTGGTTAAGTCAGCTAGCTAACCATTTACTTAGCTAACTAGTCAGCTAGCAACTCAGCTAGCTTGTCAGCTGTCTAGTGAGCTCCCTTGCTTTCCATCAGGTTAGTTAACTAGTAGATTTGCTCACATGCCAACCGGTGAGGAAACTAGTCAACTCGCTTGCCAGCCAACAGATCAACTAACTTGTCGGCTCACTCAAAGGTCAAAAGATCAGCTAACTAGGCGTTTGCTCTCCAGCTGACTTTAAGTCATCTCACCGTTCAGCTTACTTGCCAGCTGACTAGTTATGGCAGAACACGTGTAGGCTCACTAGCTCGCCGAATAGTTAATTCAGCTGACCAGTCGGCTCACTCACTGGCTTACTAGTTAAGTCAGCTCACCTGGTGGCTCACCCTCCAGCCGACTAGTTAAGTCAGTTAAATGGTCGGCCTACTAGCTGGCACACTAATTAACAGCTAACCAATCGGTCAAGTAGTGGGCCAACTTGTCAGCTGACAAGTTAGATAAGCTAATTAGTCGGCCGATAAGTTAGGTCAGCAAACAAGCCAGCCAACTACTTAACCGAGCTAACTAGGGGGCCAACTGGTCAGTCAAATAGTTAACACAGGTAAATAGTTGGCCGACTAGTCAGTCAGCTGGTTAACCCAGCTAACAAGTCAGCCGAGTAGTCAGCCAACGTGTTATACCAGATCACTAGTCAGCCGACTCGTCAGCCTACAAGTTGTCACCTAGCTAACACCTACAAGTTGTTAACCAACTATTAATGTCAGCTATTTAACTTGTTTACCAACTAGTTAAAACAGTTATATGACTCATTAACCAACTTGTTAAGTCAGCTAGCTATCTGAATAGCCAACTAGTTAAGTTACTTAGCTAAGTCAGCTGACTAACTAGCTAGCTAACTATGTCAGCTAATTAAGTCAGAGAGCTCACTAGTTACCTATTTAATTCAGATACTTAAACTTCTACCTAAAGAGATAGCTAATTAGTTAAGTGAGCTGGTTATTCAGCCAGTTAAATAGTTAGCTAACTAATTAATTCAGGTAGATAAGTCAACTATATAACTAGTTAAGTCAGCCAGTTAAGTCAGCTAGCTAAGTCATTAAGTCAACCAGCTAAGTCAGCTAGTTAAGTCAGCTTCTAACTTAGTCAGCAGGTTAAGACAGCTAGCTAGTTAGCTAAAGTAAGTCAACAGGTTGAGTCAGGTTGTTATCTAGTTAACTAAATAGTTAATTCATTGGGTTGAGACAGCTATCTAGCTAGTTAGCAAATAGGTTTAGTCAGCTACTTGACTAGGCTCGCTAGCTATTTAGCTAACAAGTTAAGTCAGTTGATGTTAAGCTACATAGCTAGAGAGCTAACGAGTTAAGTCAGCTGGTTGAGTCATCTAGCCAGCTCATTAGCTAACGAGATATTTCAGATGATTAAGTAACCTAGCTAGCACGTTAGATAACAATTAAAATAACTATTTATCTAGTGGCTAAGTCAGCTAGCTATCAAGGCAGCTAACTATTTAAGTCAGCTTGTTAGCTAGGTAGCTAGCTAGTTAGCTAACTATTTAAGTTAGCTGGCTAACTAGGTAGCTAGCTATTTAGCTAATTATTTATGTCAGCTGGCTAGCTATGCAACTACTAGTTAAGTCAGCTACTTAAGTCAGCTGGCTAGTCAGCCGGCTAGCTAGGTAGAGCTAGATAAGACAGTTGGCTAGCCAGGTAGATAACTGGCTACTTCAGCTACTTAAGATAGCTTGCTAGCCAACTGGCTAGGCAGGTATCTAGCTAGTTAAGTCAGTTAGATAGCTATCTGGTTAGCTAGTGATGTCAGCGAGTGAAGTCAGCTGGCTAGTCAACTGGCTAGATGGTTAAGTCAGCCAGTTTAGTCAACAGTCTAGCCAACTGGCTAGGAATGTAGCTAGGTAGATAAATCAGCTTGCTAGCCAGCAGGATATTTCTTCAAGTCAGCTAGTTATCTAACCAGCTCATTAGCTAACGAGATATTTCAGATGATTAAGTAACCTAGCTAGCTGGATAGCCTGTTGGCTACGTTGATAGCTAGCAAGTTAAGTGAGGTGGCTAGCCAGCTTGCTAGCTTAAGTCAGCTAGGCTAGTCAGCTGGCTAGCCAGCTGACTAGATAGGTAGCTGGCAGTTTAGTCAGCTGACTAGCCCAGTAGACTAGCTATTTAAGTCAG